>NC_142486.1:28688867-28839669 GCF_049115385.1 Moschus berezovskii | reverse complement strand
CTACAGGGATTTTCAAAAATCTAACTCTTTGGGTTGAGAAGAAGCTACCTGCTATTTGAGGAGATTCTCAAAGGGTCTTGGGAGTTTGTATCAGTTGCCCTACCTACACTGGACACAATGTAAAAACACTTGGGATTTAAGATCTAGAAGGGACTTTGGCCTTCTTTCCAATAGATGACTCATTTAAGACGAGAAAACAGGGCTCTTGCTGGTATTCACTGAAGGGAAGAATGAACATAGTCTTTCCCAAGGTCCCAGCAGAGCGCAAGCTAGAACACTTCTTGTCCAGCTGCCTATAAGTCAGTTCCCTTTTCACTCTGTGGGCGCTACTGTCTCTATGGCATTTTTTTTTTCGGTCAGAGGAGAGAAAACACTTGCTCCACAGACCCATTTATGAATAAACATGTAAGCAGTCTGACAAAGCAATGGGTCCTGGGACCCAGTCTGCTTCATCTGAATCTTCTGTGTCTCTAAAGGGCTTTCCCTCCATTTCCTAAGGAAATATGTACATTCAGTTACTTGCAGAAACCGCTAACTTCAGATGAAAATTATATGAAATCTGAAAACTATAGCTTTGATGTACGCTTTAGCATTTCCTACATAAGGAGGAATTCCCAGGAGCTACAGAGGATGAGATGGTAGGATGGCATCATCGACTCAATGGACATGAGTTTGGGCAAACTCTGGGAGATGGTGAAGGGCAGGGAAGCCTAGCGTGCTGCAGTCCATGGGGTTGCAAAGAGTCAGACACAACTGAGCAACTGAACAACAACTACATTTTCAAGGAAGGCTGAAATTTAGTCTCACAGAAAGGAAAGGCTAGAAGGAAGACAAGCCAAAGGGTTTTTTCCTAATAGTTGAAATAAGCCAAAAAGAGCAAATAACCCACAGACATGATGGACCAAACCTCTGTAAGGGCAAAGTGGCTTTGGAAAACCATTTTCTTTAATTACAGAACATCCTTAGAAAAATGAGAAGGGAAAGAGCATCTGTTTTTTGAAGACAGTTTCAGACACCAGTGTCTGCTTATGGGGACTAAGGGTCTATTAGTGAGATCTTAGATGTTTCAGCATCCACTGCAAAGGAGGATTCTTCAAACGCTATGCCAACCTGTACTTACTCACTCAGATCTCTTGCCACCAAATCAAATCTCCTTTTTCCCTTCTCAAGCAAATCCAGCAGTTTCTCAGAACCGAAGTCCTATCTTTCATCCAGTTATCAACTATAAACTCAGGTGAATATTCTGAATCTATTACAGAAAAGACTTCCGCCACAACATCAGTGCAAACAGAAGAAATGGACAATCACCTCCAGGGCAAGTGCTGACAGCCAACCCTGGCAGCTCAGCAGTCATGAGGTGTCTCCCAAGGTCTCAGGTCAATTCTCTAAAGCCAACAGGAGCGAGTCACAGAGCCAACCGTAAGGGCCCTGAGAATCTTAACTGGACTTTTCTAATTATGCCTCAATTTTTGTTTATACTTATGCTATTTTCCCCAGACTTCAGTCCCTTATTTTTTTTTAAACAGTATTAACTGTTTTAAAGAAAAAGAGAAAAGGAACAATGGCAACAACATAACCAAGTTTACAGAATGTAGAAGTAAAATATGAGACAAAAGTTCACAAAGGTTGAGGGAGGCAGATAGAAATACACTCTAGTAATAATCTTACACTGTTCATGAAGCAATGTAACCTTCACCTGAAGATAAACAGTGATTCATGAAAGAGGAGATTCATAATCTCAGAGGAGTGCTTGGCCAACAGAAATATAATGTGAGCCAGATACACAATTTTAAATTTTCTAGGAGTCACCATTAAAAAAGAAACAAAATGAATTTCAATATTTTTATTTAGCCCAATATATAAAAAATGTTATCATCTCAACATGTCATCAATCATTCAAAATCATGCATGTTTTAAATTTGTAACATCTCAGTTTAGACTAGACATATCTGAAGGACTCATTAGCCCTGTGTGGTCAGTGACTACCATACTGGGCAGTTAGCTCTAGAGCAGGGGTCAGCAAACTTTTCTGTAAAGGAACAGACAGTAAACATTTTGAGTTGTGTGGGCTAACTAGTCTCTATCATAACTACTCAAATCTGTCATCGTAATGCAAAGCAATCAGAGGCAAAATGTAAATTAATAGGCATGGCTGTGTTCCAATAAAACTTTATAAACATGTCAGCCAGATCTGGAAGGAAATGGCAACCCACTCCAGTATTCTTGCCTTCAGAATTCCATGGACAGAGGAGTCTGGCAGGCTACAGTCCATGCAGTCGCAAAGCTTAAGACATGACTGAAGCAACTAACACAATACAGTTTGCCAACCATTACTCTGGAGCAATGACAAAAAATGACACAAAGAAATATAAGCAAAAAGTTGATAGGGAAGATAAAAATGGGAGGCTACAGTATCAGTAAACACTAAATAACACACAATTCATCCAAAAAGAGACAGAAAAGAGGTACAGAGGGACACAGAACAATCAAGACCAATAAGAAACACCAAGATAGAAGACAGCTTTATTTGCATCATTAACTAGGTTAAGAGTAAATTAGGCAGGAATTGCCAGAATGGATAAAAAAGCAAGCTCCAACCATAGGCTGTTTATAAGAAACCTACTTAATTATAAAGACAAATAAGTTGACAGTAAAAGGCAAACATATAGCATAAGAAACAAGAGTGGCTGTATTAATACCAGATAAAATAAACATCAAAAAATTTATTTCTAGAACGGAGAAGAAATACTCCACAATGATAAAATGGGAAATTCATTAAGAAGACATAACAATCTATAAGACAGGCATACATTTATCAAAAGAGCTTCAAAATACATGAAGAAAAAACTGATAAAATTTAATGGAGAAATAAATCTACAACCACAGTTGGTGATTTCAATACCACTCTCAGTAGCTCAAAGAAAAAGTAGACAACCCTTCCTCCCACCCACCCCCACAAAAAAACCCAACAACAACAATTTAAAAAACCTAACTCACAATCAGTAAAGATATAGAAGAGTTGAGCAAAACCATGAACCAATGTAACTTAAAATGATATTAATGGAATATCACACTCACTCGAGTGCACATAGAACGTGTACCAAGACAGAACACATGTCAAGCCATAAAACAAGTCTCAATAATTATCAAACAAGTTCTAAATAACTCATGTGTTACGGAAGAAAGCACAAGGGAAATTAGAAAATATTTGTAACAGATGATAGTGAAAAGAAAATATGTCAAAATATGTGGAATGCAGCTAACAAAAATTAAAGGAAAATTCACAGCTTTAAATACTTCTACAGAAAAGAAGAAACATAACTTCAATGAGTTAAGTTCCTACCTTACAGTGGGAGAATAACATATGAAATCCAAAGAATCCAAAGAATAACTATTAAATTCAAAGTAAGCAGAAAAAATGATAATAAGAAGAGTATAAAATGAAAAAAGAGGACACAAATGCAATACTAGATAAATGCTGGTACTGAGAATTAACACCGAGCAAGGAAAAAAAGAGAGACAACACAAATTACTAATATTAGAAGTTTTTAAAGGGATATAATTATAGATCCTATAGATACTGAAATTATAAGGGAATATTTTCAGCTAATAATTTTATGCTAATAAATTTGACAACTTAAAATAGAACATTCCTTGGAAAACAGAAATTCATAAAGTGATAAGAAATAATAGACTCGTATCTATTAAAGAAATCCAGTTCACCATCAGAAACCATTTCACAAGAAACCCTTATAACCAGATGTCTTCACTGGTGTAAGTAAGTAAGTGTTAGTCGCTCAGTCGTGCCCGACCCTTTGTGACACCATGGACTGCAGCCCACCAGGCTCCTCTGTCCATGAGATTTTCCAGGCGAGGATACTGGAGTGGGTTGCCATTTCCTTCTCCAGGGGATCGTCCCAACCCAGGGATCGAACCCGGGTCTCCTGCACTGCAGGGAGATTCTTTACCGACTGAGCTAAAAGGAAAACTTGACCAATAATTTAACCAACGCCCGCCTCCCCTCAAATCATATACACACTGTCACCAAATAACAGAAGAGGAACTTCTTAACTATATGCGGTCAGCACAATCCTGACACCAAAACTTGACGAAGATATAAAAAAAGAGCAAGCTACAATCTAATATTCCTCATGAACAAAGATACAGAAATAATTAACAATATATTGAAATCCAGCAACATGTAAACAGGAACGTTGATACATCACAAGCCAGTGGATGTATTGGGTCCATGACCAATGGACCCAATCCATGACCCAGCTGGATTTCTCTCAGGAATGCGAATCTGATTAAGCATTCAAAAGCCAACTAATGTCATTCAAAATATTAACAAAGGACAAAACCATATGACAATTTTGAAAGATAGGACTTCCCCGGTGGTACAGTGGATAAAAATCCTCCTGCCAATGTAAGGTACATGGGCTTTACCCCTGACCAGGAAAATTCCACATATCATAGAGCAACTAAGCCTGTGTGCCACGACTTCTGAGCCCGAGCTCTAGAGACCATGAGCCACGACTACTGAGCCCTCGAGCTCTACAGCCTGTGCTCTGCAACAACAGAAGCCACCACAATGAAAAGCCTGCACATCACATAAAGAGGAGCCCTCGCTCACTGCAACTAGAGAAAAAGCCTGCATGTGGCAACAAAGACCCAGTGCAGTCTAAATAAATAAATAAATAAAATTAAATGTAAAAAAATTAAAGAGGCAAAAAGATACAGAAATAGTATCTGAAGATATCCAACATCTATCATGATACAAAAGTCTTAGCAAACTGGAAATGGAGGGGAACTTTCTCAACCTGAAAAAAGACTTTTATGAACAACCCAATAATCACAGATCAAGGGGAGACAATGAACTAATACTGTAAGCAAGGAAAGGATATCCACTCTTCCGACTTTAACAATATACTAAAGGTGCTAGCTGGTGCAGTAAAGCAAGAAAAAGATAAAAGACACAAAGATTGGAAAAGAGATAAAACTGTTATTAGTATGCCAACATGACTGCATAAATGAAAACTGCAGAATATTAAGAAAAAACCCAACCTATCAGAATAAGCAAATTTTTAAAGGCTGAAGGGATATAAGATCAATATATATATATAGACTTCAAAATATATATTGAAGAATTAATTATATATCCACATAGAAGCAACAGACAATTTGAAAATGAAACAAACAATTCTACTTATGATTACATAAAGAATATAAGCATTTAGGGGAAAATGAATGTAACTACTAAGCCCAGATACTCCAGAGCATGTGCTCCACAAGAGAAGCCCATACACTGCAACTAGAGAAACCCTACATGTCCCAACAAAGATCCAGCACGGACAAAATTTTTTTAAAAATTCTTTTTTGTGGAATACAAAGGATCTAGAATAGCCAAAACAATACAAAAAAGAAGAACAACTGTTGGCGAGTTTCAGTTCAGTTCAGTTCAGTTCAGTCACTCAGTCATGTCCGACTCTTTGCGACCCCATGAATCGCAGCATGCCAGGCCTCCCTGTCAATCACCAACTCCCGGAGTTCACTCAAATTCATGTTCATTGAGTCGGTGATGCCATCCAACCATCTCATTCTTTGTCGTCCCCGTCTCCTCCCACGCCCAATCCTTCCTAGCATCAGAGTCTTTTCCAGTGAGTCAACTCGCCGCATGAGGTGGCCAAAGTATTGGAGTTTCAGCTTTAGCATTAGTCCTTCCAATGAACACCCAGGATTGATCTCCTTTAGAATGGACTGGTTGGATCTCCTTGCAGTCCAAGGGACTCTCAAGAGTCTTCTCCAGCACCACAGTTCAAAAGCATCAATTCTTTGGCGATCAGCTTTCTTCACAGTCCAACTCTCACATCCATACATGACCACGGGAAAAACCATAGCCTTGACTAGACGGACCTTTGCTGGCAAAGTAATGTCTCTGCTTTTTAATATGCTATCTAGGTTGGTCATAACTTTCCTTCCAAGGAGTAAGCGTCTTTTAATTTCATGGCTGCAATCAGCATCTGCAGTGATTTTGGAGCCCAAAAAAATAAAGTCTGACACTGTTTCCACTGTTTTTCCATCTATTTCCCATGAAGTGATGGGACCAGATGCCATGATCTTCGTTTTCTGAATGTTGAGCTTCAAGCCAACCTTTTCACTCTCCTCTTTCACTTTCATCAAGAGGCTTTTGAGTTCCTCTTCACTTTCTGCCATAAGGGTGGTGTCATCTGCATATCTGAGGTTATTGATATTTCTCCCAGCAATCTTGATTCCAGCTTGTGCTTCTTCCAGCCCAGCGTTCCTCAAGATATACTCTGCATATAAGTTAAATAAGCAGGGTGACAATATACAACCTTGACGTACTCCTTTTCCTATTTGGAACCAGTCTGTTGTTCCATGTCCAGTTTCAACTGTTGCTTTCCTGACCTGCATACAGGTTTCTCAAGAGGCAGGTCAGGTGGTCTGGTATTCCCACCTCTTTCAGAATGTTCCACAGTTTATTGTGATCCACACAGTCAAAGGCTTTGGCATAGTCAATAAAGCAGAAATAGACGTTTTTCTGGAATTCTCTTGCTTTCTCCATGATCCAGCGGATGTTGGCAATTTGATCTCTGGTGCCTCTGCCTTTTCTAAAACCTGCTTGAACATCTGGGAGTTCACGGTTCACATGTTGCTGAGGCCTGGCTTGGAGAATTTTGAGCATGACCTTACTAGCGTGTGAGATGAGTGCAATTGTGCGGTAGTTTGAGCATTCTTTGGCATTGCCTTTCTTTGGGATTGGAATGAAGATTGACCTTTTCCAGTCCTGTGGCCGCTGCTGAGTTTTCCAAATTTGCTGGCATATTGAGTGCAGCACTTTCACAGCATCATCTTTCAGGATTTGAAATAGCTCAACTGGAATTCCATCACCTCCACTAGCTTTGTTCATAGTGATGCTCTCTAAGGCCCACTTGACTTCACATTCCAAGATGTCTGGCTCCAGGTGAGTGATCACACCATCGTGATTATCTTCATCATGAATATCTTTTTTGTACAGTTCTTCTGTGTATTCTTGCCACCTCTTCTTAATATCTTCTGCTTCTGTTAGGTCCATACCATTTCTGTCCTTTATCGAGCCCATCTTTGCATGAAATGTTCCCTTGATATCTCTAATTTTCTTGAAGAGATCTCTTGTTTTTCCTATTGTGTTGTTTTCCTCTATTTCTTTGCAATGATCGCTGAGGAAGGCTTTCTTATCTCTCCTTGCTATTCTTTAGAACTCTGCATTCAGATGCTTATATCTTTTCTCCTTTGCTTTTCGCTTCTCTTCTTTTCACAGCTATTTGTAAGGCCTCCTCAGACAGCCATTTTGCTTTTTTGCATTTCTTTTCCATGGGGATGGTCTTGGTCCCTGTCTCCTGTACAATGTCACGAACCTCCGTCCAGAGTTCATCAGGCACTCTTATCTATCAGATCTAGACCCTTAAATCTATTTCTTACTTTCACTGTATAATCATAAGGGATTTGATTTAGGTCATATCTGAATGGTCTAGTGGTTTTTCCTACTTTCTTCAATTTAAGTCTGAATTTGGCAATAAGGAGTTCATGATCTGAGCCACAGTCAGCTCCTGGTCTTGTTTTTGCTAACTGTATAGAGCTTCTCCATCTTTGGCTGCAAAGAATATAATCAGTCTGATTTCGGTGTTGACCATCTGGTGATGTCCATGTGTAGAGTCTTCTCTTGTGTTGTTGGAAGAGGGTGTTTGCTATGACCAGTGTGTTCTCTTGGCAAAACTCTATTAGCCTTTGCCCTGCTTCATTTCGTGCTCCAAGGCCGAATTTGCCTGTGACTCCAGGTGTTTCTTGACTTCCTACTTTTGCATTCCAGTCCCCTATAATGAAAAGGACATCTTTTTTGGGTGTTAGTTCTAAAAGGTCTTGTAGGTCTTCATAGAACCGTTCAACTTCGGCTTCTTCAGCGTTACTGGTTGGGGCACAGACTTGGATTACTGTAATATTGAATGGTTTGCCTTGGAAACGAACAGAAATCATTCTGTCGTTTTTAAGACTGCATCCAAGTACTGCATTTCAGACTCTTGTTGACCATGATGGCTACTCCATTCCTTCTAAGGGATTCCTGCCCACAGTAGTAGATATAACGGTCATTTGAGTTAAATTCACCCATTCCAGTCCATTTTAGTTCACTGATTCCTAGAATGTCGACGTTCACTCTTGCCATCTCCTGTTTGACCACTTCCAATTTGCCTTGATTCATGGACCTAACATTCCAGATTCCTATGCAATATTGCTCTTTACAGCATCGGACCTTGCTTCTATCACCAGTCACATCCACAACTGGGTATTTGTTTCGCTTTGGCTCCATCCCTTCATTCTTTCTGGAGTTATTTCTCCACTGATCTCCAGTAGCATACTGGGCACCTACCGACCTGGGGAATTCCTCATTCAGTATTCTATCATTTTGCCTTTTGATACTGTTCATGGGGTTCTCGAGGCAAGTATACTGAAGTGGTTTGCCGTTCCCTTCTCCAGTGGACCACATTCTGTCAGAGGTTTATGCTACCTGATTTTGAAAGTGAAAGTCACTCGGTTGTGTCCAACTCTTTGCAATCCCATGAACTATACAGTCCATGGAATTCTCCAGGTCAGAATACTGGAGTGGGAAGCCCTTCCCTTCTCCAGGGAATCTACCCAACCCAGGGATCGAACCCAGGTCTCCCACATTGCAGGCAGATTCTTTAGCAGCTGAGCCACAAGGCAATCCCAAGAAAACTGGAGTAGGTAGCCTATCCCTTCTCCAGTGGATCTTCCTGACCCAGGAATCAAACCGGGGTCTCCTGCACTGCAGGTGGATTCTTTACCAGCTGAGTTATCAGGAAAGCTTACTATAAAGTCAGAAATAAGAAAGCGTGGTGTTGGCATAAGAACAGGTATAAAAATGAGTGAACAGAAGGATCCAGAAATAGACCTAGACATACATGGTCAATTTATTTTTGACAAAAGTGCCAAGTCAACTTAAAAGGAAAGAAAAGTCTTTTTAACAAATGTTGCCAGAACAACTAGATATCCATATGGAAAAATATAAATCCTGACTCCTATCTCATACAAAATTCATCTGAAATGGCTCAAGGTTAAATGTAAAAGCTAAAACTATAAACCTTCCATAAGACAGGTTTCTAGAAAATTATTGCAACCTTAGGTAGGCAAAGTTTAGGGACAGGGAAAAATCCACCAACCATTAACAAAAAGTATTAACAGGACTTCATCAGCACTAAAAAAATCTGCTCATCAAAATACATCACTAAAAAAATGAATACACTACCCCAAACTCAAATAAAATGTACTTGCAGCACAAATATTTGACAGAGGATGTGTGGATCCAGAATATAGAAAAGAACTCCTACAAATCTACAGTAAAAAGAGGCAAGAGACTTATATATCTACCTCACGCAGAAGATATCTGAATGGTTAGGAAGCACACAAAAAGGCGGTTAACCAGAGAAATGCAAATTAAAATCACAATGCAATACCATCTCGTATCTTCTAGAATGGCTAAAAAAGACTGATAATACGAAGTGTTGACAAGGATGTGGAACAACTGAAATGTTCATACAACGTTCCAGCTAGGGGAGTATAAAATGGAGCATCCACTTTGGACAACTGTTTGGCAGCTCCTATACAATTTAACATACACATATTCTAAGAACCAACAATTCAAAAGAAATGAAAACACATACCCACAAAATTTTTTTTTACAGAAATGTTCATAGCAGCCTGATTTATAACAGTCCCACCTGGAAACAAACCAAATGTCCACCAACAGATGAAAAGGCAAATACTGTATATTCATACAATGAAATACTACTGAAAATAAAAATTAACAAACTCTTGATACACACAACACTAAGGGTGAATTCCAAAAAGATATTAAGTGAAAGAAGCCAACTACAACACTAGTGATTACATTTTTTATAAATTCCAAGAATAACCAAAATTAATCCACAGTGATAGAAACTTGAAATAGTTGCTTAGGATAATGCGGGCTTGGAGTTGCTTGAAAAGAGACACAACAAAAATTTGAGGTGGGAGATAGAAATCTTCTAACATCTTGCTTTGAGTGGTGGTCACATGGGTATATATATCTTTGAACCAGTAAGTATTTTAGATTTGCACATTTTATCATATGTTAATTAAACCTCAATTTTAAAAATCTCTAAAAACTGTTTTAAAGGTATGGAAGGCAATCCAAAATATTAACAGAGATTGCTTCTGGGAGGTGGGATTATGGCTAATTTTTTCTTTGCTGATTTCTCATCTTTATAATTTTCTATACTGAACTCCCCCTTCTCCCCCACCACCATTTTCTATGGTACTTATGTTTTATAGTTTCACAAAGATCCTAAAATGTCACCAGTATTCATCTTCTGAAAGTACTATAGGATTAGAGGTAAGTAACAGAAGTGTGTGTCAAGTTCTCCTTCCACAGCGGGCATGTGGTTCAGTGCCTATGTGGGACACGGAAGGGGCTCGGAAGCTCAGCCAGAAGCATCGTGGCAATCTGGGGACAGGAAGAGTTCAGCTCTGACCCCAGCTCACTCACCGAGTGGTGGGCAAGTCACGGAGCCCCTGTTTCTTCACCCCTAAGATAGGAATAAGATGTACCCCCTTTTCTGCCTCACTGGGGTTTTGTGGCTGTTAGCTGAGATGGTCTATACAGCACAGAAGGAATTAAGGGAGTAGTAACTTCTGATATTATGTGAAAAGTCAGAAACAGCCTTTCTCACAAGTCAGATTTACTACTCTTAGTCCCACAAGAAACAAGAACTTCGCTAGGATGATGCAAAGCTCTTCAAATCAACAGCCAAGAACTCTTACCTGTTGGCGTGGTAATGGTGATTCTGCGAGCCGTAGGAAGCGCACTGCGTGTTTAGCCGCTTTGGCTCAACCTCCTTCCAACTATCTTCCATCCATTTTCTCTTCACCTGCTTCTCTCGTCTTTTCCCGATATAGTCAGCATAGGTCTGGATGCGATAGCTCTCTGCATACTTGCTGGTATTGACAGCTACAAGGAAAAGAAAAAGTCCTTAACAAGGGGTCTGGCCTGGCCCCAGGATGTCGGAAAAGTGGCTTGAGGTCATCAAAGGAACCCTGAGGTCAGGTCTGCCATTTAGAAGCCAGGTGGCCTTGGGAACATCCCACAGCTCTCCCCATCTGAGTCTTCTCACCTGGAGCAAAGAGTCCTGCTCCCCAGCCTCCCTTACAGCATGAAAGTGCTCTCCCCAGCCTCCCTTACAGTGTGAAAGTGCTCTGTAAACTATAAAGAGCCAGAAAGATGTAAGCAACACATTAATTTTCAGGATATCTGAGGTAACATTACTGCCTGAAAAGTACTCATTTTCAGAGTAAGAAAATGAAAAACAAAACTGAACCACCAAGGGAAAACTGTTGTGAAAATAAAGATGACAAGAAAAGCAACATGGACAGCAGTGCTGATCCCTGTAGGTCTGTTGCATGCCTGTGCCGGGCGCTCTGCATACGTGATGTCTAACCTTCACAGCACACTTGCAAGGGAGAGATCACCTTTGTTGAATATAAGCAAATGGGGGCAGTGAGGTGGGGGGCTGCCGCAGGCCACGCTGCACCAGTGGCAGGGAGGAAAACCAGGCTGCTTGGACCCTAAGGCGAGGGCCCTTCTCAAAGTTCTGCGCTTCACTTTGGACTCTGCAGATTCCAGATAGTCCCACAGTACTTGAGACCTGCCTCTTCTCTTTCTCTTCTTCAGTTCAGTTCAGTTCAGTCGCTCAGTCGTGTCTGACTCTGCGACCCCATGAATCGCAGCACGCCAGGCCTCCCTGTCCATCACCAACTCCCGAAGTTCACTCAAACTCATGTCCACAGAGTCGGTGATGCCATCCAGCCATCTCATCCTCTGTCGTCCCCTTCTCCTCCCGCCCCCAATCCCTCCCAGCATCAGTCTTTTCCAGCGAGTCAACTCTTCACATGAGGTGGCCAAAGTATCGGAGTTTCAGCTTTAGCTTCAGTCCTTCCAATGAACACCCATCTTAAAGCCTGCTAATTCTCTGTAATGTGCTTCTGGCAGGAGTTCTTGAGAGCCAGAGCTTGTTCCCTTTTTGGTGTTAATGGGTGATAAGGCCAGGACCGTCTTCCTGCCTCTTTCTCGGACACGGGAGTGGCCTGGGAGTGAGGACCCACAAAAACTGTGTGGATGGGCCCCTTGTGCTGCTCTGGCTTCTGCAGTGTGAGCAAACACTCCCCGCCCACTGGTTATTACACCCACTAGCAGCGAGACAGTAAAGGCTGGGCCACGCTGGCAGGGAGCTGCGGGAGCAGACCTGGGACCTGCGCTGCTGGAAAAGCACCATGATGTCTGAAATGGTCTGTGTACCCACTTTCAGCAACTTCGTGGTACAGAGTGAAGGAAGTGAACGTTAGTCGCTCAGTCATGTCTGACTCTTTGCAACCCCGTGAACTGCAGCCCACCAGGTTCCTCTGTCCATGGGAATTCTCCAGGCAAGAATACTGGAGTGGGTTGCCATGCCTGTCTCCAGGGAATCTTCCTGACCCAGGGATTGAACTGGGGTCTCCTGAGTTGCAGGCAGATTCTTCACTGTCTGAGCCAAGTACAGAGTGGTTCCCAGTAAATATTATGTGAATGAATGCAGCAAGTGATGTTGGACACATGAGAACTGGACAAGGGACTCCAGTACTCCAGGGACCTTGAACCGCAGGGACAGACACCTAGATGAGACGCAGATACCCCCTGCATATCTGACACACCCAGCTTCACTCCAAGCAGACCAGACTTGCCTAAAACTCCTCAACACAATAGTAGTTTATAGAATGTCATGCCTTAAATGCTTAGCCATCTGAAGAACAAAAGCAAAATAAAACAACAAAAAGAAAAATAAGCAAACACTCCCACTCTTTATTTAAAGTATCTTTTTTTTTTTTAATTAAGAAGTTTGCTGTACTTTTCAAATATTCATTCTAGAGTTAAAGAGGGGTGGGGTGGGGGGAGGAACAAATCCTAAAGGTATTAAAGAACTTTCAAACTGTCCCAAGGAAGTAGAGTGAGTTAGTGAAATGTGAGCTCAAAACAGTGTGCTCTGACTCACTCACAAGGAGATAAACAGAAAGCAATCAGTTCTGCAGATATGCTATCGACCAAAGTCACTCAGAGCAAAGAACTGCAGAAACAGTATCCTTTGTTGAAAATCCTGTTCCTTGGGACAGTTACTTTTCTAGCTTCCAAAGGACTGCAAGTCTGACTTTCTCAGCTCATTCATCTAACTGCCCCACAATCTGTACATCCAACCAACATCACCCATCCATGCCTCCGCCCAGCAATCGCTCACTAAGTGTCTGTCCGTCCCAGGGACCAGGCTAGACATCTGGTAGAACAAGACACAGTCTCCACCTCTCGAGCCCACCTCCTCACAGGCAAGCTTTACGCACAGTGATGTAAGCCTGAGACTACCTACCATATAACAAAGGTTCACCTCTCAGTGCGATGGATAATGTGAACCCTCCACATGCTTATTCTGTACCGGTCATTGGCAAGTGAGCATCTGCTGGATTTTCCTCTTTAGGTTTCAGTCCTTACTCAGGAAGGCTTATTTTGAAGCATATCCCCAAGGGAAGACATCTACCGTAAAGCCTCTCTCGAGTTTCGTTTGGACTACCAAGTCAAAGAGGAGGCTTCAGTCAACATTCCCCATGAAAGCAAAGGTGATGATAAGGTCATAAAGGAGCCAAGATTATCTACTTAACAGCATCCGACTGTTTCCAGTAATTTAGGTCCCAGCCCCACGGACAAATGCTTCAAAAGCTCCCTAACCATGATAGGGAATTTATCTGAGCCCATTTGGAACGAGGAACGCTTAAAGGGGGAAACAAATAACAATCCCCTTTTCACTGCTGGCCTTCACATGGCAATAATTTACCAGCATTCCTTCAAGTCCCAGCAGCTTTGCAGCTCTCGTCGTTTAATCTGGAAGCCAGCTCTGGCGCAGAGCCACCCCTCTAATGGATGAATCAGCAAAATGAATTGGCTGTCAGCTGCGTCCTTCAGTGATTCCAGCTCGCCTGTCAGAAGTGGCGTGGAGCAGGCGGCTTGGTAACACTAACCTTTTCCAAATTTGTCAGGGAAATGATTCAAGGCCATCTTTTGGCCATGCCACTCTGTTGAAGCCGCTGCGAAACCAAACACGGTGAGGGCCCTCCCCAGCTCCCTGTGGGTGAACAAAAGCACCTCCTCTCCCGCAGACTTCACCCACCCACAGCTTCGCTGAGCCAGGCGCCCTGTCTTGAAGCATTTAATCTTCACAACCACCCCACAGGGAAGAGACATTCTAGTTATTACACAGATAAGAGACTGAACATCCGAGGAGCCAAGCACGCCTGCTTACAGTCTTGTAGAGAGAGCGACAAAGCTGGTTTGGAACCAACATGTGAGCTTTTTAAAAAATATAACATTGCCACAAGTCTGACGTATATTTGTGTATTTATGTGTCCATTTAGATTGAGGATTATCTCATAAAACGCCTCCTTGAAGAGGACTTATAAAGAACTACTTACAATGTTTAGATTTCTTTTTTTCTAAAAATGTAGAACCTTCTACTATTATCAAGCAAAAGATCTCCCCAACTAAGTCGAGAGCTACATTACGTTCACAAGAAGACTTAATGTAAGACACAGAGACCTTCCTAAATGATCTATAGATGTGATGCAATTCCAATTTTAAAAACTCCATTTTAATAAAAACACTGAAAGAAACTGTAAAGAGACTAAGAAAAATCTCAGCAGAACACTGAGCAGCGGTACAGAACCAGGGACTGGGGGGGATGAGGTCAACCACCAAGGAGGTGAGGGAATTCTGGGAGTGATGGAACTGCCCTCTGTGTCTTACTGTGGTGGAGGTTACACGACGGTGTGCGTTTGCTAAAACAAAGACCTGGCCAACTGAACAGTGTATGTGTATTTCATGGCATATAAATTACATCTCAATCATTCTGTGGAATTTGAAAGGTCTGATTCCAAATTTTAAATGGAAGACAAATGGGCCAATAATAGCCCAAACATTTCTGAAGAAGAATAAGAAGGGGACTTCCCTGACTAGCTAAAAAGGTATTGTAAACCTGTAGGACTTAAGACAGTGCCGTAATGGTACAGAGATAAACAAACTGACCGATGGTACAGGAAAGCCTAGAAACAGACCTAGGCATCTGTGAAACTCTGATATCTGACAGAGGCAGCATGACGGCGTGCAAAATGAAAAGTTGGAAAAATTGTTTATCCACAGAGAAAAAAAAAAAAAAACTGGATTCTTACTCACACCAGGCCAAAAAATCAACTCCAGATGGATGAAGCACTTAAATGTCAAAAGCAAACTTTGAAAACTTGAAAAGAAAATAGAAGTGAATATCCCTTCCTGAGCTTGAAGTAGGAAAGAATTTATGAAGATACAAAAAAATGTTAAGCATAAAGAAAAGATCAGTAAGTTTGGCTATATTAATATGAAAACTTGTGTCCGTCAGAAGATACTCTGAAGAGGGCTAAGACAATCTACATGCTGGGAAGAGATATTTCTAACATGTGCGACTGATGGAGGATTAGCACCAGAATACATAAAAACGCCTACAAATCAGTAAGAGAGGACCCAACAGAAAAACGGGCAAAAGACACAAAAAGCACACTCAGTCATTTCACAGAAAAGGGAGCATAAAATGCCAATAATTATATAAAGGAGTTGCTCAACCTCAGGCAAAGGCAAATTACAAGCACTTAAATAAGGTATCATTTTGTAGATTTGTAGAGGGAGAAGTAGGGGGGAAGGCAGGGGGAACAGGAGACAGAGGGAAAGAGGGGAGAGCGAGATTGAGTCTGAGGGCTAGAGAGGCACAGAGCCTCAAAAAAGCAAGAAAAGGATCAACATGACTTTTATGAGAGTATGGTTCCCCATTTCCACGCTCCCCCACCAGGAATCAGGGGTTTGGGATGTGGAGGAACAAAGAGATTCTTGTTATAATTTATTAACGGTATTTTAGCTCTTCTGGTTGAGTAGTGGTTTCACAGATGTTCATTACATTGTAAACAAATTGTTTAGGTTTTCTGTTGTGTACTAGGTCCAACTCCTAAGGGCCGTTTCTGAGACTAAGGTTGAAGGTCTCTTGTAGGAGGTAAGAGTTTCTCCAATTTGAATGTCTCCGGTGATAAGGAGGTGTCCCTGAATGGCTGAAGTGCTGTAAACAAGCATGGGGGTGCTGACACACCAGGCTTCTCAGACCTTCCCTGGGGAAGCTGAGGACACTTGTGAAGCCTGTTATCAAGCTGCTGCAATCATTTTACTGCAGCAATGGCTAGGAGGGGGCGGCAGCAGGGAGCATCGGTAAACTTCGAAAGCAGTTACCACCATCAGCCCTGCGTTTTCTGCAGTGGCTACCCTCAGCCAACATCAGGTTCTCAGTCAGTTTCTAAGGGAATTACCTATGTGCTTATCCATCCAATAGTTATGAGAAAGGGGAACTATTTACTGGTTACTTATTCTGCCAGGTACGGGAAAATCCTGTAAGGATTATCGTGACTTTATAGATAAGGACACTGAAGCTCAGAAGAAGTGATGGGTTCAAGGTCCCAAAGATGACAAGTTTTGGGATCCAAACCAAAGCTGCATTCTTTTCATGACACCATGTGCACTGGAAGGGTCCCAGACCATGTCACTTGGAGTTAACACAGGCAGATGCCTCTGTCTGCGAGAGCTTCAGGGTCCGGCCACCTCTCCATACCACAGTGTTGTGTACATAGCAGAAGAAATCTCTCTGTGATAACCTGGTACGTTCACCTCCCACCAGAAGTGACGTCTGCTGAGAGTGACCTCTGCCAGCTTTGCAGACCCAGATCCTCCGCCCCACCCACCAACGTGTGCTTTAATGCTTGACGGTGCCCACTTCTGATGCCCTTCACGGCCTCTCCTGACTCCTCCCTCAGCTGCCAGCCTTGGGCCCTGCACCACTGTGTCCTCAATCTGGGCTTTCAACCCACACCAGGAGGGCACCCAATGCTGCTTTGCGTTTGCGTGTTTATTTAAATGAGAACATACTGAATTGAGAAGTTTTTTCATATTCTAAAAAATTTGATCCAGTTTGGGTTTTCAATAGCATGACCATTTCCCCACTTTTACCAGAGAGAGAATGGACGGGTTTATCTTGGATTCTTAAGGAGACAGCCAACTTTATAAAAAAGTGTGTGCAAGCTCAGTCAAGCCCTACTCTTTGCGACCCTATGGACTGTAACCTGCCAGGCTCCTCTGTCCATGGGATTCCCCAGGCTAAGAACACTGGAGTGGGTTGCTATTTCCTTCTCCAGGGGATCTTCCTGACCCAGGGATGGAACCCACGTCTCCTTTGTCTCCTGCATTGGCAGGGAGGTTCTTTACCACTAAGCCACCTGGGAAGGCCTTCACAAAAACACTCAACCCTAATAATGGTCAGTAGAAACATTTGCCTGCGTTCAAACAAACGACCCTGGATGTACTTCCCCTCCACCCGTCTAAGGAGCTAGGCGGATAACATGCTCGCAGCACTCGGCGCTCTGTCAGAAGCACGTGCAGCGCAGCTATTTCCAGGGTGTCCAACAGCTGAGACTGTTTGAGTCGCCCAGGACACAAACAGCCCTGTTCTACCCTTGCCAGTCCATCCTCATCTGTAAAACTCTGCAGAGTCTTCAAGATAAAGGGCCAGCCTGAGAGAGGACGTCAGGGCGTTTAACTCAGTGCAGCCCTCCCTCAGCTCTGACTTCTTCCCACGTGTGTTCCCAACGGGGCCAGGCGCTCTGTGAGGGAAGGGACCGTACTTTACTCATCTGTATAGCCCCTGGGTTCTCCCATGGTACTCTGGCAGGAATTTGAACGAAGATTATGGAGGGAGGGAAGAAGCACAGCTTTTCTATCTGTTGGCAGCTTGTTTCAAGAGAAGAAAGCCAGAACCAGGACACATATTCACATCTTCATTTAAAAGTTCCATGATGAAGGCTGATTCAGGGGACAAAGAGTCCTGGGCTGGACACAAGGGGAGGGAACTCTGACTCTGAAGGGTTGGCTCTCTGGGCAGTGACAGCCCACGCATGTCACACCCCTGAGCCTCACAGCAACACCGGGAAACAGATGGTGATGGCTCTTACAGCACCTGGCGAGGCCAATGCGCTACCCCGGACACAGGGTCAGGGCCCCGCACCCATGACTGCTTGTCTACTGCTCCTCATACAGTGCTTACTCACCCAATGAAGGGTTTCTGTCCACTTGCTTTTAAAGCACTAAGGCTAGGGACTTCCCTGGCAGTCCAGTGGTTAGGACTCCATGCTTACACTGCTGAGAGTCTACGTTTCGATCCCTGGTTGGGACACGAAGATCCCACAAGCCTTGTGGTGTAGTCAAAAGAAATAAAATAAAAAATAAAATACTAAGGCATGTGAAAGAGATGCAAGCCCTGTAAACAGGACAGAGGACATAATGAAGTAAGAGGCAGGGACAGGGGCCGGTGGTCGGTCTCTCCTCGTGGTCCAGTGGCTAAGGCTCTCCACTCCCAACGTAGGGGGCCTGGGTTTGATTCCTGGTCAGGGAACTGGACCCTGAATGTCACAACTAAGACCTTGCACAACCAATTAAAAAAGGAGGCACAGGGGCACTGGTTTCATCCATCTCTGCTTTCCCCCGGCTTCCAGAACAGCACCTGACATGAGACACTCAGGAAAGAAATGGACTAAGGCCAGGGAAGCAGGCTCAGGTCACGATGCCTGAAAAGATGTGAAGGACAGAATGTGACAGAAAGAGCAGCTGAGCGCTCACAGATCCAGGCTCACACCCCCCACACTGGGTCCTCGGCACCGTGAGCCCCAGCACCAGAGAGGAAGTGGGTCCCGTCCTGGTTCCGCCACCTAGAGCCCGCCTACCCTGTGCTCCTCCACGTCACCCCCTCATTCTGCCCGTGGCTCCCACAGCGCCTTTCACCTCATGGTCTCTAATGAAGGCCAAGGAAGTGGAGAAGAAAACACTTTCCACAAACTGGACGAAGGCTGACGTGTAGATATGGCAACATTTATTTGAAATCTACACAGAGGGAGGCCATGAAGTCAAGTGGGAAAAACCACAGGTTCTGAGGCCGCAGAGGCCTGGGTTCAAATCCTGCCCAAATTTTTACTTGCCTGAGGCGGAGAAGGCAATGGCAAGCCACTCCAGTACTCTTGCCTAGAAAATCCCATGGATGGAGGAGCCTGGTAGGCTGCAGTCCGTGGGGTCGCTAAGGGTCGTACACGACTGAGCGACTTCACTTTCACTTTTCACTCTCACACATTGGAGAAGGAAATGGCAACCCACTCCAGTGTTCTTGCCTGGAGAATCCCAGGGACGGGGGAGCCTGGTGGGCTTCCATCTTATGGGGTCATGCAGAGTCGGACACGACTGAAGTGACTTAGCAGCAGCAGTAGCAGAGGCAAGTCACCAGGCCTCCCTGGGCTTCCCTCTCTTTATCCATCAAATGGGGCCCATTTACCCATCTAATAGATAGCTATTAGGAAGGGCAGTGCTCTTAGCACAGGGCCTACTGCGGATAAATCACATAGTTCACACTAAAAGAACTGTGTTTAAAGCATCCTACAGAGACACAGATTCAGCGAGCTGCAGCTCATCACATGTGGGGGGCTGGCAGTGAGGGGGCCTCACACACCCAAGTCTGTAGCAGCTCATGCAATAGCACTATCGTCTAGAACTGGGGTCTTTTCCATGCAAAAAAATATGAAAATAAAGTAGACTATACAGGAACCCATACATCAATACGGGACAAGTGTGAAATCAGAAAGTCTGAACCATAATTTTAAAAAACTGAAGAGACCAAAATTAGTCAATTAATTTTTACTAACTCTCCTGGCAACACCACAGCCTGCTTCTGAAACATGCATCTCATTCATTCACTCCACAAACACGGGCTCCAGGTTCTGTGTCAGGCACCAGGGCGTGATGGAAGGGGACAGATGATCCCCTCCCAAAAGCAGCTCACAATCTGGAGGAGGAAGAAAGGAAAGGAACGGACTGGCAGGGGAGCACTGGGGAGGCAGGGCTCTAGGTGAGGAATAAAGATTTCAGCACAAGGAGCAAAAGGCTGACGGTGAGGAAGAGGCCACCGCTTAAGTTCCCAGCTTCCAGGGCCTCTGCCAACTGCCTCTGTGTTCACTGAATGGCATCGCCAAGAAGCACTGCTTCCATGAACTAGCCTGGGGGTGGCGGGTGGGGGGGAGGGGAGGTGCTTTTCTTTTCATGGTTCCTAGCTGAAAAGTCAATTAAAAATAAATAAAGCCACCCTTCATTGAGTGCTTACTACATATAAGCACTCTGCTGACTGCTTTACAAATATATTTAGCTCCTGCTTGTTCATTTCCTCACCCTTCCACCTGTGCGTGAATATAGACACTAACGTATGAAACTCTCACTTGTTCATTTATTCGTCTATCCATTCACTGATGAACAAACACACCATCTTCTATGCCTGAGCCACTGGAGCTGAATTGGAGCTCCGGTCCTTGTATTTGCTGGGAGGGCAGGACAGGGCACAGAGCCCCACACATGCTGAGGGTTAGAAAAGCGCTCTGGAGTTTCCAGTGGAGTGCTGGCTGGTCAAGCCTGGGACACAGGGACCGTTTCTCTAAGGAAAAGACACTCGGTCTTTCCTGAGACCGAAGGTGAGAGAGCAGACAGTGTAAAAGACACTGGGGACGGGGAAGTGCGTTCCAGGCAGGAGGAGCATGGAGCGACTGACCTGATGAGGAGACACAGTCTGGACGGAGGAACTGAAACACGACGTTAACAGTGGAGATTGCAGAGGGAGCGAGGAGGACCTGCAGTGACGCCGAGTGACGGGCACCCCACGCCACATGCAGCGGGACCCACAGTCTGGCTTCAGTCACCTGGAGGGGGTACGAGTGTGATCTGATGTGTGTGTCTACAAGGCCACTGCGACCGACGGGGAAAACGGGAGGAATGGAGAAGGCACGGAGTGAGACACTGAGAAACAGCAACACTTACTCACCTTACAGATGGGAGGAGCAGGGCCCGAGGGGGAGGGGGACTAACCTAGAAATCCGGGGCTGCGGGGCCCAGGAGGGAAGAATGGTCAGTGTGCTGGGGACCAGGCAGGAGGACAGGGCCCTGGGGCTTCAGGGCACAGAGTCACCAGGGACCACAGCTGAAGCAGAGGGCAGATGGCAAGGATGATGCATGCAGACTCCTGGGACTTGCAAAAGGAAAGGAGTCATTGGGAGCAAAGGGCACTGGGATCAGGAGTCCTTTTGAAAAGATGGAAAGGGTTCGGCAGGTTTTCAGGGTGTTGGAAAGAAGCTGCAGGTGGGTCCTTGTGAGGCCTGGAGAGGACGTGGGGCCCAGAGCATGTGTGGGGGCCCCCCTTCGAGTGGAGGGAGGAGTGGGTTAGAGCTTTATGAAGCCAGGGTAGGAGGCCCCACCTGGAAGCTGGTGGTTTCCTGGGTGGAGGGAGGGGGTCTCCCTAAGTGCCCTGGGGCTGAGGCTGGGAGGACAGAGGGGCAGGAAAGGCTGTGGCGCTGTGACAAGCATCCCATTGGAGACAGTGGCCTTCTCTGCAGAATGACCAACTCTCCCATGCTCTTTCTGTCCTCAAAGCAACCCTGCAAGATGGGCAGGAGCTCTGTTCTCAGACACAGAAACAGAAGCTGAGAGAGGCTGAGTAACCTGCAGAGGATCAAGAAAACGACGATTTTATGATGGAGTCAAACAGGAGCAGGTGGAGTTCCAAAAAAGTTTAGAATTGAGAGTCACTTAAAAAGAGAGAGGAAGAATTTTTTTTTTTTTTTAAGATAAAACACTTAATATAGGAAGTTAGGAAGCAATTCCATACTTAGTAGTTCTGACAAACTTGACAGACAGCTGAAAGAGCTAAGGTAATTTGCAACATTCTTCACACTTCTTGGGAAAAAATTAAGGTTGATGTCTCAACTACACAGGAATAATTCAAAGTACAATCAAAGATCTCCTCCTAGAATGTGCGAAATGGCAGATCCTAAATGTCAGGAACACTGAATAAATTGTACTCCAGGGAAAACTAAATAGTACATGTTTTTTGTTATACTATTTTATAACAGTGTCTTTAAGGCCTGCATATATCACAGAGGAGTACAAATAATAATCGCGGTTTACAGAGAGGTTACCGTGTTCCAGATGCTATATGAGCTCGAGTCCTAATATATTACCGTACAGTCTATAATACCCTAATATATTAACCTTAACATAGACTCTTTCATCTCTAATCCTATCCTCTACAAAACAGCCCTATTTTGAATATGACCAAACAAGAGGCTCAGATGGGTTCAGTCCCTTGCCCGACATCGCAGTGCTGAGTGGTGGTGAACAGCCAGTTCTAACCCACTGCTGACACAACCTCCTCCTGCAAGGGTGCCTTCACAGTCTAAAGGCATGCAGTGTGCGGTACGTTTTAAATTGCAACAGCATCAGTAAAGGAGACCTACCTTTTCCACCCAACCCACTCGGACGTTTCTTTCCTATTGTTCCTTTTCTCCCTTCTTTTTAAATTCTGGTGTCAACGAGCACTGATTTCTTGACCCGAAGTTTGAAACAAGCCACAGCTCATTGACACCCACCATTCAAAGCGGCATTTCTGTGCGACAATGCGCTTTGTGTTCTAAAAGGTTAATCAACAAAAGGACTTTTAGGACACAACCGATTCACCAGCCAGAGTCCGTGTGTAACTGAACTGCTGGCTGGAGGCAGGGGCTGGGTGTGCAGCTGGAGTTAAGCAGGGTTCACCAGCTCTCTCTGGCGATGTTTCCGATGCCAGACGCAAACATACACCAAACAGAAATGTCCCCCGCGTACAGCAGGACAATACTTTTGGACTATTGACCTTGGCAGTTTGAGCACTTTATGAAGCATTAAATCTGCCACGATATTAGCACGATTGTGATAACACATAAATGCACCATCTTTTCTTTACGTCCCAAGACCATGTTTATAGAAAGCCCGACAGAGCAGCACATTTCCGGATTTAAAGGTTTCCACAGTTGAAAAGCTTAAGTCTGTTTGTGCATAAGCCAACCAGATACTGTGGGAGATGCTGAGCCGCAATATTTACACTTTCACTACATGTCTCTCTGTGGCTGTTTTGATGTGGTTTTCATTTGATAAAAGAATTTACTTACACCCCACGACTCAGCTTATTCATTAACCAAGTGAAACCCAGGAGGGAAGGAGGGAGAGAATGAAAATGACAGGCCCTTATCAGCAGGCAGGGCTGAGCTGTCTCACCTGCAGGGTGAGTCATCACCCCTGGGAGGGAGGGCATCCGTTCCCCAAAGCAAAGGGGCCTCTCCCAACCCAGAAAGGAGTCATAGAAATTCCGTGTAAAGGGTACACAGGGCAATTCTGTGTATGGTTCCCGTTAACCCTTCCTTGCCGCTCTACTGGGCTGGAACCTCTCAGGGTTCTCCTGAGGGCATCATGATGCCACCCATAAACAAGTCCTCTTCCTCATCCTGCCTTCTTCCCTTCTTCCCTTCCACCCCCTCACCCCCACCACTGCGATCCACCTACAGATGTGGAACCCTCTGAAATCCCCATCAGATGTGACTTGCCTCTTCAGTGTTTTCAGGACACCCCATATATGACCTGTCACCACCAAAAAGATTAGGAAAAAATGCCAAGATGACCTGCCCTCACACGCAGGCCGGCGGCCTCGGTGCCTGCAGAGCCCTCGCTGGCGGTATCTCTTCTTGCCTGTTCACCCGATGCCAGTCCTTGTATGCCAGCTGCTGTACTATACTAGAGTCCAGTCTCTGTGCAGAGAGAACTGATTCACAACAAAACGAATGGAATCTGCTCTTCAGACCACAGGTTGCCTTGGGACCATGCAATATATTTGTTAAAACCGGCAACATCTGACTTCAAGAGTGTATAGAGAGAGAATTGCGTGCTTCGCCAATGGGGAAATAAACCACAAATGATAAAGTTAGCCTTATTTTCCAGTTCGATTTTACTCTTTGCCTTTGCTGAGACTATGTGCCCAACGACTGATTTTTTTCCACTGATAGGTTCTGTCTGTAGACTACACACTAAAACCCTACATACGAACGAGTTTCATTCCAAAAATGCATGTGTAAGTCCAACAAGGTTAGCCCAGGGACCCAACTAACACAATTGGCTATATAATACTATACTGTAAGAGGTTTATAATACTTTCACACAAATAATACATAAAAAAACAAACACACAAAAAATACAGAAAACACTTTAATCTCACACTGCAGTACCGAGCACAGCAGCTGGCACCCAGGGACAGGCATCGAGTGAAGAGGTAACGGGAGTTGCAGACTGGGGGTGGGGGGAGGTGGGAGACGGCAGGGCTGAAGGATCGTCAGCAGCAGGAGACGGAGCGCGAGCCGCAGCTTCACTCACGCCTGACGTAACTGGACATGCGAATCCACGTTCAAGTCTTTGAAAAGTCTGCAACTCCAAGGTTCATATACGGAGACTGACTGTATTTTTCTCCCTTTAAGTCACCCAACCGTTTCCCTACAGACTTCAGGATTTTAGGAAGGCTATTCCACCTCTTTTATTTTCTTCATCCTGAGGTCTGTCTTCCTGCTACAAGAGGTGGAGGTTCCTGACACCAGTGGTCAGGCCCACAGGCAGCATTTGGGTCTGACAGGAAGATGCTAAGCTAACAGAAATAGGCGAAGCAGCTCAGGGTCAAACACATACATATACAGGAGGGCAGGGGAAGGAAGGAAAGGAGAGAGATGAGAAAGAGAGGGACGTGAAGAGGAAGGGGACAGGGAGAGCACGCCTGCCTGAGAGCCAGCCAGACTGAGCTTCTCCCATTCAGGGAGGAAATGCTTTCGGAAAGTGGCAACTTGCAAATTCAGAGAAATAACAAGTTCTTCATGACTCCTGCATATTTAAAGTGAAGGTGTTAGTCGCTCAGTCATGTGTAACTCTTGGCAACCCCATGGACTACAGTCCACCAGGCTTCTATGTCCATGGAATTCTCCAGGCAAGAATACTGGAGTGGGTAGCCATGTCTTTGTCCAGGGATCGAACCCAGGTCTCCTGCATTGTTGGCAGATTCTTTACTGTCTGAGCCACCAGGGAAGCCCCTCCTGAACATTTAAAGAAACTGAAATTCTTTGCCAGCAGGAGAGTAAGGGAGACTTTTTTTTAATGTGGTATTGGCACTGGTTAGCTTTCCTGTCTCAAGTTATTAAGATCTCTACATTATTCTGAACAATCATTTTGTTTTCTATATCCCAAGGAGATGTAAATGTAGAACTTTTTGTGTGTTTGGACATCCGATGGAAAATCAACTGGTTAGAAAAAAAGAGTCAAGTGCTACATTTTAAAGCACTTATGTGAAAAAAAAAAAAAGAAAAACGAATACAGTGGCAACTGTGACACTGCTAAGTTTTAAAGTATTCTGGAATATTTTATGACATTACACCTTAAAATTTCCAAGGGCCCAAGAGTTTCCAGCAATGTCAAAATGCTTACCACAAACTAGGAAATTGAAAAACAACTTTTGCAAGGCCTGTATTGGTAGAGTGGAACACAGACTGCTTTCTGACTGATAATGGAGCGTTCAGCGGCTTTAAAGTGCTCTCTACATTAATTTTTCCCTAGAAAAATATTTATCACCCTTTAAATTACAGCTCTGCAGGCCCACATCTACTGCCTCTAATGTAAGTAAAGTCTCATTTTAAAGCACGTAAACTTAAGTATCATGAATGAGTTTACTTATCCTGCCTTTGCATAGCATTACACCATGATTTAGATGAAGAAAAAAATGAGCATCTGATGTCAACTTGCATGGGACAGAGCTGCAAAGCTCCACAAACCACTGTCCTGCGGTACACTCCAGGTTAGGGGAGGAAGCGGTTAGAGACCTTCACCAGCAGAAAACACACAAACCATGCTTGCTTCTACGGCTTCAACTGGATTCTTCTGTCAAAACCAAATCAAGCCTCCAATAAAATAAATAAATAATTTTTTAATGTAAAAAAACCCCCAAATCAGCACAGAGATGCATCGCTACGAAAAACACGGTGAAACAGTCCACAAGTCTGACTCACAAAAGAAGTCATTCTGACTAATGTGAAAAGGAACATGTTTTCAGTAACGAATCCCCCTCGGGACTTGATTTGGCAGTCAAACTGTCCAGCTTCTACCTTTAAATGACAGATAAGAACAGAAGAATGAGCGGATATTAAGATGCAGGCAGGGATGGGGAAAAAGAAAGAAGAAAGTCGGCTTATGGAGCCAAGTTTATCTCCTACTCTGTCCCGAGTGGTCAGCCAAGAGCTGATAGAGGGCTTTTTGGTAAAGCAGGTAGAAAAAAAATCCCCACCAGCTCCCGGGTTGCCAGGCAACCTGCCACATTTTATTAAAGTGGGAGCGGTGAAGATCCCCAGAGGGCGGTTGGAATGCTGCGTCATGCCTTCTCCCAAGCTCCAGGCACACACTTGCCCCACAAGCCCGCCCTGAGGGGGTGGGGTGGCGGGGAACGGGACACACACAACAGGGAGCAGCTACCTGAGTGTGGCCAGAAAGTCACGGACGGGGCACAAAACCCACACAATCGCAGCCCGTTCTTCTCCAGCTCAGACCTGAAGGCAGCAGGGTTCACTGCTGTTGCCACAAAGAGCACAGGCAGACCCTGTATGTGGTTCTCTGCAAGCCTGGACTAAATGCCGTTGGGGTTTTTTTTTTTTTTTTTCCAGCTTGTGGGATCTTAGTTCCCTGACCAGAGACTGGAGCCGGGCCACAGCAGTAAAAGCACCGAGTTCTAGCTACTGGACTGCTAGGGAACTCTCTGTTGGGATTATTTAAATTAAAAAAGAAAAAAAAATTTTTTTAAGTGATTCATGGTTGAAGAGATGGTAATGCAACTGTAGGAGCAGGAAGGCACAGTGGAATGAGTGAGCATATGCGCCCTGGGGATGGAAAGTCCTACCATGGGGCCCCCACTTCACCTCTCTGGGCAGCTGCTTCCTTGTCCTGGAACCCAGGTGCTGCGCACGGGTCATTTCAGGGAAAGCAGTTAGTGCGGTGAAGTTGCAACAGTGTGTACACAACAGTGTGTACACCTGGAGCAGACAGGCAGGGAGGCTAAAGATGAAAAGTTACCCTTGAAAATTCCCTTTGGAGGTGTCACAGCGGCATCAGACGTGGCTGGTTTCCCCTCCAGTGTCAGAGCACCCCACTGTTTCACCACTTGCACACCCAGGGGAAGGGATGGCTGGCATATGAGGACAAGGTTACTGAACACATACGCAGGTGAGCGCACTTAATCTCTAATCGGCAGGCGTCTACCCTCCGGGAGGAAGGTGAGGATGGACACTCTCGTGGGAGAAGCACATCCCTGCCTCCCATTTCATCTCTGACTCGTTGTCACTGAGTGGGGGTGGTTGTCGTTCAGTCGCTCAGTCGTGTCCGACTCTTTGGGACGCCATGGACTGCAGGCTTCCTTGTCCGACTTTGCTCAAACTCATGTCACTCAGTGGAATGACAAGCAAAACCAGTCTCACTACTGAAAAAAACCAATTTCCCCAACAAGTACTTTTGAATTTGTACAAGTTGAAGCATTTTACGCTGCTTCTCTAGCTGGAACCGAGTGAATGCACAATCCAGGCCTTTGTGCCCGTCCTCTGGGCTCACAGACCCCAGCAAGTCCTTCAGGACAAGCAGCATGCTGCAGTCACTTTCTGTCACTGGCGGTATATCTCTAGGAGAGGGTATCGAACACAGCTATTTCTCTCTGCTCCCCAGATGCCCTGCGCTGGTGAATGCCAGTCACTGAATAACCATGACTACCCACAACTGGAGGGCAGGGAGGAAAAGTTAAATAATTAATCTGGTCATTTAAAACGTTTTAATATTAAAATAAAATGGATGCATTATAGAGTGGGATTTTTCAAATATGTGAGGATGGTTTAAATAAAACTGCAGAGAAATGCCAACTTGCACTGCCTGCCCCACACTTGGGCATCCTGTCCGCCCTCCTCTGGAGTCAGGGGTACTTAGTGGAGTTTAAGAGTTGCCCCCTACTGAACAGGCCCTTTGTGATAAATAGTAAACAAAAAGGGAGAAGAAAACCGGCCTCCTCTTCTTGGCAGCCAGGTGGTAGCCAGGTCATGTCCACATAAAGTGGTTTACACAAGACAATTGCACTCTCAAGGCACACAGGATACTCACGGAGCTATTCGTTTTTTGTGGACAGGGGCAATCCTGGAAAGAGCTGACTGGTGTGAGAAAAGGATAATGTTGTATCTACTTTTTCCAGCAAAGGTGACAGCAATGTCAGTATCATGTATGAGCAAGGAAAGATGAGGGTAGCCTCAGCTTAGAGGGCGTGCTCTCACAGGTCAGGACAATCTGTCTCAGAAGGATGATAATACACTCCTCTATCCCTGCACCCTGTGGTCACAATGGGACAGTGGGAATCCTGTCCTGTAAGCTCACAGCCTGACCCTCGTTCACCAGACAAGTATTTCGAGGCCAAAGTGAAGTCATCACCTCGCATCTGTCAGCACATTACCAAGTGATCTGGACCAGGGACTGGGTGAGCTTGGAGCAGGGATCACCTGCCCTAGAGCTGCACTTACCACCTCCTGAGACTACATCCCGTGTGATACCCCCATAGGCTCTGCTACCATCAGAGTCTAGAGAAAATGGCAATCTGTTGAACGACTTGCCCCAAGTCTTACAGCTGGTATAGGGAGGGGAGCTGGCATTCAGACCCAAGGCATCTCTGACACCCTACCAACCAGGAAAAATGGTATCAAAGAAGTGACCAGCCACTAGCCACCGGGCCTGCTAGCTCTTCTCAGAAGCAGGAACACAGAGTCATGGTGTCAGTCCTTTCCATGTGCCATTTTCAGCAGACAGATCACTGACTGTCGTGGGTGTTCTGTCTGAATGGGAGGGGCATACCCTTTGACCCAGAAACACTCTTTCAGGAAACCAGTCTATGAAAACAATCTGAAATGAGGACAATTTTTAATGCACAAAGATGCGTTCAACATTTTTGTTTAAGGGTAATATATACATATACTAAGGGTGTATATATGTATATATTACCCTTACACATCTTTGTCTAAGGATATATATATTAAAAACCCAAAACATAAGCCTCCAAAATGTTCAACAGTAGTGGAGTAGCTAAATAATTACACTATTCAAATTCATCAAAACTATGCTTTTCAGGGGGATAAGGACCAAGCAATAAATAATCAATAAATTCTTTCACTAGTTATTTGGACACAAAGTAATCTTTTGAATGTCTACCTCCCAGGCTACATCACTGATTCATTCAACAAATATATCTGCTGATCACCTACTATGTGTCAGGTACTGCTTTAGGCATTGAAAATCCACTGAGAATAAAAATTCTGGCACCCCCAGAAGGTGGTTATATGGGTGTGCTCACTTTGAGGAAATTCACTGAGTGGTATAATTATGATGCATGCACTTTTCTATATGTATGTTAAATCTACATTTAAAAGTTTAAAAAAAGTCTGGCATCATAGATTTTATATCCCAGTGGTAGACTGAAGACACTCAACAAAAGAATAAAATACACTGTTTATATATAGTGCTATGGAGAAAAAAGAAGAGCGGGAAGGGCTGATATGGGAATTGCAATTTTAAATAAAGTGATCAGGGAAAGCCTTAATAGCGTCGCCAAACAAAAATGTGTGTGTGTGTGTGTGTGCGTGCGCACTAAGTCGCTTCCGTTGTGTCTGACTCTGCAACCCCATGGACTGTAGCCCACCAGGCTCCTCTGTCCATGGAATACTCCAAGCAAGAATACTGGAGTGGGTTGCTTCCTTCTCCAGGGGATCTTCCCGACCCAAACCCACTTCACTTACATCTCCTGCATTGGTAGGTGGGTTCCTTACCACTAGCACCTTGTCAGACACAACTGAAGCAACCTGGCACTGGCCACCTGCTGCTGCTGCTACTGCTGCTAAGTCACTTCAGTCGTGTCCGACTCTGTGTGACCCCATAGACGGCAGACCACCAGGCTTCCCCATCCCTGGGATTCTCCAGGCAAGAACCCTGGAGTGGGTTGCCATTTCCTTCTCCAATGTGTGAAAGTGAAAAGTGAAAGTGAAGTTGCTCAGTCATGTCTGACTCATAGCGACCCCAGGGACTGCAGCCTACCAGGATCTTCCGTCCGTGGGATTTTCTAGGCAAGAGTACTGGAGTGGCTTGCCATTGCCTTCTCCGATTGGCCACCTGGAAAACCCTAAAAATACAAATCTCTGCATGTATGTAACTTAAAGTTGAATTTCAGATACACAACAGTTCATTTTTTAGTATACGTATAACCCACACAATATTTGGGCCATGCTTACTTTAAGCAAAATCTGGCAACTTAACCCTGCTGCTGCTGCTAAGTCACTAGTGATAAGATGGCATTTGAGCAAAACTCATTCCTGATGGATTTAACACTTAAGAAGGCAAAAACTATAACAGGATAAATTGCTAGTTGTTACTATGATAAAATGTACAGCTTGGTGTAGCAAAATAGACTATCTTAAGATGCACACAGCAAACTGGGACAAACATCTGCAAAATACAGAACCCAGCATCTATCTCTCTAAGCTTCAGTTTCTTCTGTAAAATGAAGGGGAGGTGGTTCACAAAAGCATTATGAAGATTTCAGGACAGTGTCTAGCAGCTAATAACTAATGGCTCACTAAACATTAGAAAAGGAATAATCATAACAAAAGTGTATTCACAAATCAGTAAGAAAATCACACAACTCACAAAATGAGACAAACCAATTAAACTCTTCAAAGTAATTCTAGTGCACACTTCACAGCACATCAAGTCAAATCTGAATGACATCCTTGCACAAGTATTACTCACAGAGTACTTGTTAACACAGAGGGGGAGAGCTGCAATGGAGACTTCTGAGGCCACCATTCAACAAGATTACCAAACGAAACACCAGTGATATGGAACAAGCAGCATCTGTGTCCCTCAGTGAGACGTGCTAAGACGCTGTCACCTATGGCGTCCTCCCTGTCAGACACGGGGAACCCCAGGACAGAGACAAATCCCGAGTGAAGGACACCACAAAGCAACACCTGGCCTGAACTTTCCAAGAAGTGTCAATGTTACGGAAAGCAACAACAGGCTGGGGACTGTTCTAGATTGAAGGAGACGGAAGAGCTAAGATGACTCTACTGGCTTTGAAGATGCAGGAAGGGGACGAGAAGCCAAACAATGCAGGTGACCCCTAGAAGGTGGGGGTAAAGCAAAGAAATGGACTCCCCTCCCCCAAGAAGGAACATAGCTCTGCTGACACCTTAATTTCACCAACTGAAACCCATTTTGGACACTTGCCCTCCAACTGTAAGACACTCCAACTAAGCCGCAAGATAATCAGTCTGTGTTGTTTTTAAGCTGCCAAGTTTCTCGTAATTTGTCAGAGGCAGCGGAAAATGAATACCAGGGTTTGTTTTTGTTTTTTTCAACCTGTAGAAGTTAAACTGTAGAAAATTGAGAGAAATACAAGAATTATGCAAATGATTTCTGCTCACAGAACTGTGAAAATACACTGTCTAGTGTGTTAAATTCTCATCGGAATTGCTTTTAACATCTTATTGGTTTTATCATTAATTAATGAGCTGAATAAAATCTTTGATACATGTTTAAAACCAGAGTGTTTAAAACCATATGATGACTAAACGCAATGTATGATCTTGACTTGATATTGGATCAAAAAATAAGATAAAAAACTGTAAGAGACAGTGCTGGAACATGTGGAGAAATTATATTATGGCCTGAACATTAGCTCGTATCATTATCATAAATTTAATTAAAAAATAATAATACGTATATACTGGTGGCTCAAACAGTAAAGAATCTGCCTCCAATGCAGGAGACCCAGGTTTGACCTCTGGGTCAGGAAGATCCCCTGGAGAAGGAAATGGTTACCCACTTCAGTATTCTTGCCTGGAGAATTTCATGGACAGAGGAGCCTAGTTGGCTACAATCCATAGGGTCACAAAGAGTCGGACAGGACTTAGCAGTTAACACTAACACTGTATTTCCTCATCTCTTAACGAAAGTGAAAGAGACTGAAAAAGCTGGCTTAAAACTCAACATTCAGAAAACTAAGATCATGGCATCTGGTCCCATTACTTCATGGCAAATAGATGGAGGAAGAATAGAAAGAGTGAGAGACTTTATTTTTCTGGGCTCCAAAATCACTGCAGATGGTGACTGCAGCCATGAAATTAAAAGACGCTTGCTCCTTGGAAAAAAAGCTATGACCAACCCAGACAGCATATTAAAAAGCAGAGACATTACTTTGCCAACAAAGGTCCATCTACTCAAAACTCTTCTTTTTTTTCAGTGGTCATGTATGGATGTGAGCTGGACCATAAAGAAAGCTGAGCGCCAAAGAATTGATGGTTTTGAACTGTGGTGTTGGAGAAGACTCTTGAGAGTCCCTTGAACTGAAAGGAGATCCAAACAGTCCATCCTAAAGGAAATCAGACCTGAATATTCATTGGAAGGACTGATGCTGAAGCTCAAACTCCAATACTTTGGCTACCTGATGTGAAAAATGGACTCATTGGAAAAGACCCTGATGCGGGGAATGATTGAAGGCGGGAGGAGAAGGGGACGACAGAGGATGAGATGGTTGGATGGCATCACCGACTCAATGGACATGAGTTTGAATAGGCTCTAGGAGTTAGTGATGGACAGGGAAGCCTGGCATGCTGCAGCCCATGGGGTTGCAAAGAGTCAAACACGACTGAGTGACTGAACTGAACTGCACATATTATGGGTACATGTGCACGTTATGTGTATGTGCAGAGCGAGGGGGAGATAAAGGAAATGTAACAAATGCTGCCATCTTACCTACAGGTTTATAGGTTACATTTTTCAAAATAAAAAGAACTGCTGATAACAGTTTTAAAAAGAGAAATACTTGACACTGGGTGGATTACATAACCTTTATACTTTATATTCCCTGGAGAAGGAAATGGCAACCCACTTCAGTACTCTTGCCTGGAAAATTCCATGGACAGAGGAGCCTGCTAGGCTACCGTCCATGGGGTCGCAAAGAGTCGGACACGACTGAGTGACTTTACTTACTTACTGAACCTTTATACAGGGCAATCTGATAATATATGAGAAATTCTAATTGTTCTTAATATTTTTAAACCAAATCTCTGACTTTATCATGTTATAGACAGAGGCCAAGTGAAATCCCAGAGATTTTATAATTTTGCATTTGCAGTTCATCCTTTTACACAAAATTCTTGTGCCCAAAGAGGATTGTGAGTGTTGTTAAAATGAAAATACAATGTATGGCAAAAACCACTACAATATTGTAAAGTAATTAGCCTCCATTAAAATAAATAAATTAATTTAAAAAAATGAAAAATCACCTAAAAATTCTATAATATTATTGAGTAAATTATGGTACATCGACTTGAGGGTTTATTTAACTAACGCAATCAGTTAAGTTTTTCAGAGTTCTCTGCAGGGCCCAGCATACCTTTGCTTATTACCAAATATTTGTTTTCTCATCTGCATGTGAACTACCTTCTTCCCCCCTTTGAATTCCTAAACCCTGGAGGAATTCAAGCCTCTGGAACTTTCCTGGTGCTCCAATGGTTAAGAATCCACCTACCAACACAAGGAACACCGGTTTGATTCCTGATCTGGGAAGATCCCACATGCCATAGAGCAAGTAAGCCTGTGTGCCACAACTACTGAAGCTCGCTCTCCTAGAGCCTGTGCTCTGCAAGAAGAGAAGCCACTGCAAAGAGAAGCCCGCCACCACAACGTGGGAGTAAGCCCCTTCTCACTGCAGCTAGAGAAGATCCAGAGAGCAACAGACTCAGTGCAGCGCCCCCGCCCCAAAAAAAAGAGAGAGAGAAGGCATATAAGCCTCAACTGTCTAATTTATCCTTGGGTCTCACTGTATTCACATATATATGTATAAACACATCTATCTATTGTGATGTGCTCAGTAGTGTCTGACTCTTTCCCACCCCACAGACTGTAGCCTGCCAGGCTCCTCTGTCCATGGGATTTCCCAGGCAAAAATACTGGAATAGGTAGCCATTTCCTTTTCCAGGGGATCTTCCAGACCCAGGGATAGAACTCGGGTCTCCTGCACTACAGGCGGATTCTTTACTGCTGAGCCACCAGGCTTATATACGTGTGTAGATATATCCTGTATGTGCATCTGTGCATGCTAGGTCGCTTCAGTTGTGTCTGACTCTGCGATCCTATGGACCAGAGCCCATGAGGCTCCTCTGTCCATGGGATTCACCAGGCAAGAATAGTGGAGTGGGTTGCCATGCCATGCCATCCCTCAGGGGATCTTCCCGACCCAAGGATCGAACCCGCGTCTCCTGTACTGGCATGCGGGTTCTCTACCACTAGTGTCACCTGGGAAGCCCCATATATCCAGTATATATATATAATCATATTTGTCTTTCTTCTGCTAATCTGTCTCATATCAATGTAATTCTTAGACAAGCCAGAAGAATCTAAAAAGGATAGTGGGACACTTTTTCCTTCCCCGACAAATTTAAATAACTTGAGAAAATCTCTCATAACTATTAATGAAAATAGCAAAAGCTAAATGATGGACACTTAGACCTACATAAAGAGGCAAAATACTGAAAAAAATACCAGAAGGTTATTATCATTATTTCTAAGTGATTGTTTTTATTCCATTTGTGTGTGTTTCTCCCAAATTTTCTATAATGAGCATGTATTCATTTTTTAAAAATACTTTTTAAAAACAAAAGACAAAAAAATTGGCATTCTTAGACTTAGAACACAGTGGAATTTTTTTGTTATTGGAGTTACCCGATTAGATGATCTGAAAGCTGAGAGCAAGGGAACACAGGCTCATAGACCCACAGTGCTGGGTCTTCTATAACAATAAAGAGAGAGCTCTATTGAAAAAGATAACTTTTAAACTGACCATGGGATAGCAAACTTTTTGATAATTACAGAGGAAGGTTATGAGCTATTTACACATATTATTAATACCCTGAAAATGTTCTACTCAAAAGGCTTGATTCAATGCCAGTAAAGATCAAATAAATTTTCTTTGAGACAGAGCAGTCTTAATATTTTATTTAATTAATTTGGGGTTTGGCTATAGCTCAACCTCAAAAATCCTAGTCTAGGCTGAACCAAAATTTCACAACTCACTTCACTTTTAACTTCAGACTTAAGAGAACAGAGTTATCACTAACTAAATGAATATCTTGGTATCATTCTGAATGTAGGCAAGTCAACATCTTGCACTGACAACTTTCAACATTTGATAGAATTTAAAAACTATCCTTGACAGTCAAGTGTTCTGAGAATGATAAAAATTATTCTGAGAATGCAGAAGGTAAAATTTTTAAGAGGCAAAATTTTCAACGCATAAGGTAAATTATAAACAAAATTATTCTGAATGATTAAAATTATTGAGAGAAATAATCCACTTAAGAGATTTCACCTACTTGGACTGACTCTCAAGAAAACCCTCTGCATACAGAAAGGAACCTCCCCTACAAGGCTACAAGCTGCCACAGAGAAGATGCAATCAGCATATCTATCTGCTTTTTTGACCTCACTGATCAGCCTCTGATGCTTTCAGACAAGCTTCCTACTGCATGGATGGGCATGACGATTTTCAGCCAGCTTCTCTCATTCAGCCGGTCGTGCATGCTCAAAGAAAGCACAGACAATGCACTTGAGAGTTACTGAACTGAAGGTGGAGAGAAGGGAAAGAAAGAGCTTAATTCAATAAACGCGACTTCAGTTCAGTTCAGTTCAGTTCAGTCGCTCAGTCGTGTCCGACTCTCCGCGACCCCATGAATCACAGCACGCCAGGCCTCCCTGTCCATCACCAACTCCCGGAGTTCACTCAAACTCATGTCCAGAGAGACTTACTACATGATTATTTAGTAACTTTTTTCTTTGGCTCTAAGTAAACAGATTATTTTAAGATGTTGTCACAAATGACAAAGCAGTATAATTACCAATATGTTTTCTTTTAAAAATTTTATTGTAGTTGACTTACAATATTGTGTTAATTTCTGCTGTACAGCAAAGTAATTCAGTTATACACACATACATTCTTTTCCAATATGGTTTATCATAGGATATCAAATATAGTTCCCTGTGCTATACAATAGAACCCTGTTGTTTATCCATTCTATATATAATATTTTGCATTTGCTAAGCTCACACTCCCCTACACCCTCTTTGGCAACCATAAGTCTGTTCTCCAGGTCTGTGCTGTTTTATAGATATGTTTATTTATATTTTAGATTCCACATATAAGTGCTATCATATGAAATTTGTCTCCACTTTCTGACTTACTTCGCGTAGCATAATACTCTTTAGGTCCATCCATATTACTGAAAATGGCATTATTTCATTTTTTTGTGGCTGAATAATATTTCCTATATATACACATATATGCACCATATCTTCTTTATCCATTCATCCATCGATGGACGTTTAGGTTGTTCCCATGTCTTGGCTATTGTAAATAGTGCTGCTATGAACATAGGGGTGCACGTATCTTTTCAAATTAAACGTCTATCTGGGTTCTTGCCTGGAGAATCCCAGGGACGGCGGAGCCTGGTGGGCTGTCGTTTATGGGGTCGCACAGAGTCGGACACGACTGAAGTGACTTAGCAGTAGCAGCAGCTGGGTGTTTCCCAGGAGTGGGATTACTGGATCACATGGCAGCTCTGTCTTTAGTTTTTGAGAACCCTCCATATTATTCTCCATACCAATATGCTCTCCCGTGAAAAGATACTTGGGGGATGAAACTTTTAAACACTATATGCCACCCATCACTTAAGAGAGCTCTCAAGCGGATGTGTGCGTGCCTGCGTGCTAAGCTGCTTCAGTCGTGTCCAACTCCTTGCGACCCCATGGACCATCAGCCCACCAGGCTCCTCTGTCCATGGGATTCTCCAGGCAAGAATACTGGAGTGGGCTGCCATGCCCTCCTCCAGGGGATCGTTCCAACCCAGGGATCAAATTCACGTCTCTCCTACATTGGCAGGTAGGTTCTTTACCACTAGCATCACCTGGGAAGCTCATCAAATGGATAACAAATTATAAAGATAAACTCATGTTCATTATTGTTTAAAGTTCACAAATATGAAGATCAAATACTTGATCAACTATTACCAAAATCTAAGAGCATCTGAAAAGCATCTTTACATACAATATTAACACAAGTGTGAGGGCAAAGTGCATTAAATAACAGAGACTTTTATAGCTGGAGCAAAAAGCCTATAGAAGCAACTGTTTCAGGTAGAAACCTGCTTCATAGAAAGAAGCGCATTTCGCAACCCTTGGGGGAAGAACTCTATTCTTAAAGGAATACATGTTTTGGCATAGTATTTTTTTTAGTAAAGAAGGAAGAATATAGTTAAACATCCTTCTTACTTCCGGTCAGTAAGAAATGGGTTTCACAACTCACCAGAGGAGAGATATACAATTTATTGTGCTAGCATACTCCTGTTTTCTTTCAGAGGAGAGTTTAAATCTTCACGCAGAGCCAACAAACAAACACGTACCAACAAAACAGCAAGAACAACTGGTGGAAACATTCCTCTTCAGAAAAGATTCCCAGACACTCAACAATTAAACTTAACCTGCTCAGTGTTGCTGCAGGCTTTTCTAGCATCTTTGAGGCCCAAGAATCTCCCCACGGGAGAGAACAAACAGCAGAGAGCTGGAAGAATATGTTCATTTATGAGGAAAAGGAAAAGGTCAGGGCCGCTTCCAAAGCATGGGGGTAACAAGTTTCACCTGTAGGAAAACCTAATGAAACAACATATTCTCCTCAAGCTGTAAACTGCCACCCAGGGTAGGTTTTAAAATCAATATATATGCAGTGGCCAACTTAACCACTACTGTATTTCTTGAACATTTTCACAAATTCTTGGGGTCGGGGCGGGGAACCAAGGTTGGGAAAACTATCTACTTAAGGGATAATTAAGTACCTGTACAGAACCCTAAACTATGAAAGTTTTATGAAAATTCACTTTTTTAAAGCACAAGAAGAAAGATGAATCTGTGTGATATGAAGATGATCAAGGCCTTAAAGAGAAAGAAAACAACTGCTTAATCAAAATGACAAATGAAGGAAATCCAAACCTTGAGCTGGACTTATTTTCTTAATCTGTCATTCTGTGTTTCCAAAGACCATACCAGGTAACTGCATTTTAAACCAAGGTCTTCAATGACAACCACAGAAGCACACAGCTGCAGACCACCTAGCTACCACCACCCTGGGATGCAGTGTTTTGACTTTGCTATGCAGACAGTGCTCAGTATCTAGCCAAGCTCACTCTTCTGCCTGCTAAACCAGGAAGGAGGAGAGATAGAAGAAATCTTTACAGAGAAAAGAAAAGGTAGAAAAGAACTGGGCCACAGAGGGTGGGAAAAATCACTAATGTCCAAAGTTCTAGATGCCAACTGATCATGAGATTGCTCAAAAAAGGTAGTTTCTGAAGGGAATTTCCTGGTGGTCCAGTGGTTAGGATTCCACACTTTCACTGCTGAGGGGCTGGGTTCAACCTCTGGTTGGGGAACTGATATCTTTTTTTTTTCTCAAGGGGAAATAAGTCCCCATGAGTTCCAACAAAACACAAAAATCAGATGACAAGTTCTTTTTCTTCTGTTACCTCCAATCTACACAAACATTTCCTTTAAATTGTACATTAGTTGTCCCTTATTTTAAAAAATAAAACAAAATTTAAAAGTCACTGCTAGCTCAGACTCTAAAAGCATACAGCCTGCTTATCTCCGTGAGCTGACACAGGGTGATAAGTCCAAGGTTCCATTATCTTTCAAAGGTCAAGGATGAAATAGCTTGGTCTGCGCTAGGGACAAAGCCTAAACCGTGTTACCCTTCATGCCCCGCTCAGAAATGAAAATGTTCTTTTTCACAAAGGAGAGGGAAAGGGAGTCCAGACACATTAAAACAAATCCATTCCTATGGCTTAGAAAACCCCAAGCCACATCCTATTTGATGGCTCATTAAAAAAAAAAAAACAGAAAAAAAATTACTTGGGAAATGTTCAAGTAACAGACGAATTCCAACGCGAGTCAGAGAGGGTAGCTAATAATACATTGCACGTAACCTAAGTTTGAGTCACACAATGAAATCATGACAAAAATATGAACCTGAGATATCTTTGGCTCTCTTCTGCCTCCTGAATTAAGGCTTAACAGATTCAAGTAGGGATCCATGTTCTGCATGTTCCTAGAGGGTTAAATGCATCTCAAAAGTAATTCTGAAAAGCTTTTGGGATCTAAAAAGAAGTGATTTTCTTTTCTCCTCTTGGAAGGAAGTGTAAGTTAAAAAGCCATTAATTGTGTACAAAACCCAGTAAGACAAGTAAGTTATCTCCCACAATGGAGGTGGGAGCTGCCAGATAGTGGAGAATTTCCTGAGCGGCAGGCATGTGCTAAGTGTGGTACCAGCAATCCTCTCACTCAACCCCATCCATCCTGGGAGGCTGGCGAATGGGGCCTCCGTGAGGAGGAGGCTCACTACAGATGGATGAGCAAAGTAATAGCTCGGCTTTGTTTTCTATGAGAGGAAACCTAGGCTCAGAGACGTCTGGATAAAGTAATTGGCCAACATCAGTTAAGTGTTGTAAGAATCAGGCCGTGGAAATCAGAGTGAGGCCATGGAATGCCAGAAAGATCCTGCTCTTCGCACTCTGCCTTACTCCATCTGCTGTCTCTTTTTATCCATATACTTCTAAAAACCTTTCCTTTCCAGGTGAAACTGGCATTAAAAGCAGTCATCTTGCCCATTTAAGGACTTAGGCTGAAGATGAAACTCCAATACCTTGGCCACCTGATGTGAAGAGGAAAAGGAAAAGGTCAGGGCCTCTTCCAAAGCATGGGGGTAATGAGTTTCACCTGTTTTTTCAACAGAAACTGTAGGAAAACCTAATAAAACAACGCCTGGTAGGCTGCAGTCCATGGGGTCGCTATGAGTCGGACACGAAACTGAGCGACTTCACTTTCCCTTTTCACTTTCACACACTGGAGAAGGAAATGGCAACCCACTCCAGTGTTCTTGCCTGGAGAATCCCAGGGACGGGGGAGCCTGATGGGCTTCCGTCTATGGGGTCACACAGAGTCGGACACGACTGAGGTGACTTGGCAGCAGCAGCATTCTCCTCAAGCTGTAAACTGCCATCCAGGGTAGCTTTTTGGACTCATTGGAAAAGATCCTGATGCTGGGAAAGATTGAAGGCAGGAGGAGAAGGGGACAACAGAGGATGAGATGGTTGGATGGCATCACCAACTCGATGGACACGAGTTTGAGCAAACTCTGGGAGTTGGTGATGGACAGGGAAGCCTGGCGTGCTGCAGTCTATGGGGTTGCAAAGAGGTGGACACAACTGAGCGACTGAAGCTGAATTGTCCATTTTAAAGGGCTTTTTTTCCCCCTTCCTTTTTTGGAAGTCTTATAACTAAAATAAATGCTTCTCTTCCAGAACCAACCTAAAACATATTTTCAGAACTTCAGCAAATAAAGTGCACTATTAAAAACAAAAATATTATAGTACTGTAACCTTGCTAATATCTTCTGCTTCTGTTAGGTCCATACCATTTCTGTCCTTTATTGAGCCCATCTTTGCATGAAATGTTCCCTTGGAATCTCTAATTTTCTTGAAGAGCTCTCTTGTTTTTCCTATTCTGTTGTTTTCCTCTATTTCTTTGCATTGATCACTGAGGAAGGCTTTCTTATCTCTCCTTGCTATTCTTTGGAACTCTGCATTCAGATGCTTATATCTTTCCTTTTCTCCTTTGCTTTTCGCCTCTCTTCTTTTCACAGCTATTTGTAAGGCCTCCCCAGACAGCCATTTCGCTCTTTTGCATTTCTTTTCCATGGGGATGGTCTTGGTTCCTGTCTCCTGTACAATGTCACGAACCTCCGTCCAGAGTTCATCAGGCACTCTATCAATCAGATCTAGTCCCTTAAATCTATTTCTCACTTCCACTGTATAATCATAAGGGATTTGATTGAGGTCATATCTGAATGGTCTAGTGGTTTTCCCTACTTTCTTCAATTTAAGTCTGAACTTCGCAATAAGGAGTTCATGATCTGAGCCACAGTCAGCTCCTGGTCTTGTTTTCGCTAACTGTATACAGCTTCTCCATCTTTGGTTGCAAAGAATATAATCAATCTGATTTCGGTGTTGACCATCTGGTGATGTCCATGTGTAGAGTCTTCTCTTGTGTTGTTGGAAGAGGGTGTTTGCTATGACCAGTGCATTCTCTTGACAAAACTCTATTAGCCTTTGCCCTGCTTCATTCCGTGCTCCAAGGCCAAATTTGCCTGTTACTCCAGGTGTTTCTTGACTTCCTACTTTTGCATTCCAGTCCCCTATAATGAAAAGGACATCTTTTTTGGGTGTTAGTTCTAAAAGGTCTTGTAGGTCTTCATAGAACCGATTAACTTCAGCTTCTTCAGCATTACTGGTTGGGGCATAGGCCTGGATTACTGTAATATTGAATGGTTTGCCTTGGAAACGAACAGAAATCATCCTGTCATTTTTAAGATTGCATCCAAGTACTGCATTTCGGACTCTTTTGTTGACCATGATGGCTACTCCATTTCTTCTAAGGGATTCCTGCCCACAGTAGTAGATATAATGGTCATCTGAGTTAAATTCACCCATTCCAGTCCATTTTAATTCACTGATTCCTAGAATGTCAACGTTCACTCTTGCCATCTCCTGTTTGACCACTTCCAATTTGCCTTGATTCATGGACCTAACATTCCAGGTTCCTATGCAATACTGCTCTTTACAGCACCGGACCTTGCTTCTATCACTGGTCACATCCACAACTGGGTATTGGTTTTGCTTTTGCTCCATCCCTTTATTCCTTCTAGAGTTATTTCTCCACTGATCTCCAGTAGCATACTGGGCACCTACTGACCTGGGGAATTCCTCATTCAGTATCCTATCATTTTGCCCTTTGTTACTGTTCATGGGGTTCTCAAGGCAAGTATACTGAAGTGGTTTGCCATTCCCTTCTCCAGTGGACCACATTCGGCTGTGGTCCATGTGATCAGATTGGCTAGTTTCCTGTGATTATGATATCAGTCTGTCCGCCCTCTGGTGCCCCCTAGCAATACCTACCGTCTTATTTGGGTTTCTCTTACCTTGGTCGTGGAAAATCTCTTCACAGCTGCTCCAGCAAAGTGCAGCCGCTGTACCTTACCTTACCTTACCTTTGACTGTGTCGATCACAATAAACTGTGGAACATTCTGAAAGAGATGGGAATCCCAGACCACCTGACCTGCCTCTTGAGAAACCTGTATGCAGGTCAGGAAGCAACTGTTAGAACTGGACATGGAACAACAGACTGGTTCCAAATAAGAAAAGGTGTACGTCAAGGTTGTATATTGTCACCTTGCTTATTTAACTTATATTCAGAGTACATCATGAGGAACGCTGGGCTGGAAGAAGCACAAGCTGGAATCAAGATTGCTGGGAGAAATATCAATAACCTCAGATATGCAGATGACACTACCCTTATGGCAGAAAGTGAAGAGGAACTCAAAAGCCTCTTGATGAAAGTGAAAGAGGAGAGTGAAAAGGTTGGCTTGAAGCTCAACATTCAGAAAACAAAGATCATGGCATCTGGTCCCATCACTTCATGGGAAATAGATGGAAAAACAGTGGAAACAGTGTCAGACTTTGTTTTTTTGGGCTCCAAAATCACTGCAGATGCTGATTGCAGCCATGAAATTAAAAGACGCTTGCTCCTTGGAAGGAAAGTTATGACCAACCTTGATAGTACTTTAAAAAGCAGAGACATTACTTTGCCAACCAAGGTCCGTCTAGTCAAGGCAATGGTTTTTCCCGTGGTCATGTATGGATGTGAGAGTTGGACTGTGAAGAAGGCTGACCGCCGAAGAATCGATGCTTTTGAACTGTGGTGTTGGAGAAGACTCTTGAGAGTCCCTTATACTGCAAGGAGATCCAACCAGTCCATTCTAGAGGAGATCAATCCTGGATGTTCATTGGAGGGACTGATGCTAAAGCTGAAACTGCAATACTTTGGCCACCTCATGCGACGAGTTGACTCACTGGAAAAGACTCTGATGCTGGGAAAGGTTGGGGGCGGGAGGAGAAGGGGACGACGGAGAATGAGATGGCTGGATGGCATCACCGACTCTGTGGACATGAGTTTGAGTGAACTCCGGGAGTTGGTGATGGACAGGGAGGCCTGGCGTGCTGTGATTCATGGGGTCGCGGAGAGTCGGACACGACTGAGCGACTGAACTGAACTGAACTGAACCTTGCTAATAAATAGTACAAATATTTACTATACATGTATTTATTTTATATGAGGGCTCTCAAAATCACTGTGAGGGAGCCATGACAAATGGATCCCACTACTAATCACTCTACTTCCTGCTGAGCATCCTGTAAAACCCTGTGTTTACTATATATACTGTGACCGCACCACACTGTCTGAGTTAGGACCCAACCTACGTGGTTGTGACGGGTACTACTGTTCAGACAGCTCACTGAGCACAAAATCTGTAACTCGGCCTGGAGGCCCTGCCAGACGTGGCCCTGCCCAGCCGCCCCGGAGTCTGCTCACCTCTCTTCTCCTCACAGTGCTGACCTGGTTCCCTCTGACTGATAAGCCCGTGAAAGAGGGCTCCATCCTCCTGGACAACTCCCACCACAAAGCTCACACTCACCACACCTTTGCTTCTTAAGCTCAAAACTCCCTTCTCAGAGAGGTGTTCCCGACTGCCCTAGACTACCTCTGTCTGCTTCCTCTGTCCTGTCCTCTCATCTAGCACATTCTACACTGTATCTACCTCTCTCACTAGACTTTAAATTCCATGTGGGGGTGGGGAGGGATGTGTTGCTCACCCTGTGTCCTCAGTGTCCAGCAGGTATGTGCTAATTCAATAAACTGCTGACCACCTTGTGTGTGTAAGGAACCATTCTAAGCACTGGGCATCTAACCTGGATCTTTGATTCTAATAAGAGGAAACAGACATGAGGGAAGTGTACAAACTAAATGAAAAGTCAAATAACTACAGTGCTTTGGAGAGCAGTAATGTAAGAGTGTGTGTGTGTGTGTAAGAGTTACTGTCAAATGGCATGGTAAGGCAAAGAGATTAGGTTCAATGCTGTGATGGAGGTGAATTGAGAGAGTGAGAATCACTAAATATCTAGGGAACAATCATTCCAAGTGGGGGATGAAGCTTGTTGAAAGGCTGGCAGCAGAAACAGCAGGCATAGAGTGGGCACTTGATAAGGATATTTCGTATAAGTGAGATGGCATCAAAAAGTTGCATAAGATCAAGCTGTTAATTATCACAAATGCCAAGGGGAAGCTAAGCTTTCATCATATAACTTCTCTGTTGGTAATAACACATCATATGGTCTGCAGAGCAAAGAACAAACATCTTTACAAATACCCTAAATCAACACATCCCTGTTCCTCATCCACTGTCTCCTCAAACCAAACTTGCCTTTGTTACTGCGCTGGTCAGATTCTAAAACATATACCCGCTCCTGTCTCTCACAGCTCAGCCACAGCAATGCATACAGAACTTGAACCTAAGTACCTGGAGATGTTAAACTTCCTTTTAAAACAATGTCACCAGTACAAACAGAAAAACAGTACAAACAGATGCCTTTAACCCATCATAGGAAGCAAATTCTATGGTATGTTTCACTGCTGTGAGATCACTAGGACTGACGACTGAACTCAAATACACATGCACAAAAATATTCCATTGCCAACATAATGTTTCTCCAGAGGTTTTAATAGTTAAAAAATACACAGCCAAAATGAGTAACAGAAAAGGAATTGTGTTCAAATCCCATAGGAAGTTATTATAAAAGGAGCAGAAATACTATCCCTATGGTCAATGAAAGCATGCCAGAAAGACATGCCTACCAAGGAGATGAAAACTGTGTCTAATACTTTGAAATGAACTGTAAGAATTTAAGAGAATGATAAAATATATGTGAGAACAAAATAAGACCTAAAAATACTCAGAAATGAGGGGGCAGAACTCAAGAAAGAATTCGACATAAAAGAAATCATTTTATAAATGAAGACTAAATTAGAAAGAAGAATGAATAAATCCAACATCTTATGGGACAGAAGAGATGAAAAGGAGGAAAAAATGTTAAACCAAAGAGAAATGGAGAGGTTAAAAATGATTGGAAAATGACACAGAAAACAGGCAAAGAAGATCCAGAAAGGTACAACAGAAGCTCTCACAAAAATAAAAGAGATACACAGAACAATACTGAAAACTAATGTTACTTCAGTTACTTCATGACTGAAGTAACCAAAACAATTTTTAAAAAGACAATAATGCACAGTGAAAAACACATACCTGGGAAAACAGATCCAAAACATCTAGACTGAAGACATATTTTAGTAAAACTAGTAGACTTTAAAGCAAAAAAATCTTTGGGGCATCCAATCAAAAAGAGCAACACACAGAGAAGGGAAAATGTCAGACTGCCTTTGACAGAAGCACTTCAAGCCAGAAGAAAAGGGAACATCATTATTTTAAATACTCAAAGAATATCTGAACCAACATCTAAAAATCTAAGAATGCATAATAAACTAAACTGACTCTCAGAAAGGCTGTAGACAAACGAACATGCAAGAATTTCAGAAGCATTTTTTCCATGACTTCCTAAAACATGTACTAGAGAAAAAGCTCCAGGCAACCAAACTGACTTAAGAAACATCACTGTAAGCACTGGCAGTGAGCACTGAACGTATACTTAGCTGTAGGACCCACACTAAATGATGGCTGTAGAAGACAGAGCATAGTGCATATGGCTGTTTGCTGTGACAATGCAGGTATTAAAAGAGAAAAGCTGAGAATAAGGAAGGCATACAAGAAGAGCAGAATAAGAGTTCTGGGACTTCCTGGTGGTCCAGTGGCTAAGACTCTATGCTGCCAATGCAGGGGGCCTGGGTTCAATTCCTGGAGAACTAGATCCTAGACGCTGCATCTAAGACCCAGTGCAGCCAAATAAATAAACCAAACTAAATTTTTTTAAAAAAGAATAAGTATAGTTAGTAATGGTGAGTACAAAGGTATTTCTTCAAGTCAGGTGCAGAGGAGAGGGAAGGCAAGGAAAATAAGAGGTTATTAACTAATTTCAATATTGCTCGTACTGGCAGGGAACCAATAGATAATGATGAAAAATAGACAAGATTAAAAACACTATAGGATGGGAGTTGTGACAGACTGCCAATGCCCCCAAATTCTTCCTTCTGTTCATGCACACCCTGTGAAACGTGACTTTTCTGCTCTTCCCATCAAGAGGGGTAGTGGGATTACTGCTCCTCTTTAGCTTCAGACTGACAGGGGACCTCCTCTGGCCAAAGGGGTGTCAACAAGCAAAATGCAAACAGAGGGAACTCAGAGACAGTGAAAAAGGGCCTGGCTAACGCATTACATAATGGCATTAGAATATGGTAGCCCTTCAGAAAAAAATATAAGTCATTGTTTTAAAAAAACAAAACAAAACAGAACCCAGGGCTTCCTTGGTGGCTCAGTGGTAAAGAATCCGCCTGCCAAAGCAGGAGACATCATGTAATTATCCGTCTGCTTTAACTCATGACACTTGTGAGATAACTGGAAATTTTAACAATCAGTGAATTTTTTATGATAGTAAAGATTTATTTTTTAAAGAGCAATAATAGTATTTTTTAAAATGCTTTTGTTTATTCATTTGGCTGTTCTGGGCCATATTCGTGGCACCCACGATCTTCAACCTTCATTTGCTGCATGCAGACTCTTAGAAGCAGTGTGTGGGATCTAGCTCCTGGATTGAACCTGGCCCTCTGCACTGGGAGCGCAGCATACCTGGACCATGAGAGAAGTCTCACAGTTGTTTTTTGTTTGTTTGTTTGTTTTAAAGAATTTGTCTTTGAGAGATACACACTGAAACACAAACCAATGAATACAATATGGTGTCTAGAATATGCTTCAAAATATAAAGGGGAACAGTACGTATTGGTAGACCTGAAACAGGACTGGCTGTTATAGTGGCTGGGGTTGGGGGGGAGGGTGAGCACACAGAAGGATTCATTACATCCTTCCATCTTCTTGTGTATCTTTAAAAGTTATCTGCAATTAAACAATTTTACCAAACCAACGACTGGCCTGCAGGAGCCTCTTCCTGCCCCACATCTCTTTGAGACTCACCATCCTGGGCCCCCGTCGGTGACTGTGCCATAATGGGTTACCCTCCAGTTTCCTAGTCTGGCTCCCTGAACAGGCTTAATGATGGCGAAAGATCTGACAGAACATCATTTCCACTTCCACTGCTTATCCAGCTCTATCAAGCTGCTATAACAACACACTTTGATAACCTAAATATTCCCTTTTCCATATGGAAAACAAAGTAAAATAAGAGCACTTGACATACCACAGACCTAATTCCTGTAAATTCCCCCCCTCCAACTTCCATTTCATCCCTCCCCTCTCCCCATATCCCCTGCCGCCCCCAACTATCCCTGTTTGGTAACCATAAAGTTCCTATGTCTGTGAGTCCATTTGTTGTTTAAATAAGTTCATTTACATATATATATATTAGATTCCACATAAGTGACACGTATTGCTATCACTTATGTCAAATTCCTCTAATTTTTTTCTAGAATTGCAGGAATTTGCCAAATAAATATATATTTTTTAAAAAGACATATCTAAAGCAACCCAAAAAGGTTGAAACTACGAGGCTGGAAAAGATATGAAGCAAATACTAACTAAAAAAGGGAACTTTTGGTTTAATAAAGCTGTATCAGACAAAACTGAGTTCAGGGCAAAAACAAGAAACCACTAATTAGAACAATGGGACTAACTTGCCCCAAACCAGAAACTGACAGAATCATAAAGAGAAGCCTTATTCCCAAAACCACAGTAGGAGCTTTAAAAAAAAAAAAACTCAATTATAAACTTACAGATCAAGCAAAGGAAAAAAATGAGTAAATAAATAAAAGATCAGAACCACATGTTTAACAACCCTGATTTGCCCATATGGTACCCCATACTTCACAACTGGAAAACTGCACTTTTCTTTCAAACACACTTGGAATATTTGTAAAAAGTGACCAGGTCACAAAGCAAAACTTGACAAATATCATGGACTATCTTTCCAAATCAGGAGCCTCAAGAAACACGGGTTCAATCCCTGGGTTGGAAAGATCCCCTGGAGGAGGAAATGGCAACCCATTCCAGTATTCTTGCCAGGAGAATCCCATGGACAGAGTCCATGAGGTTGCAAGCAACAATAATCTCCACTTTCTACCCCTTTCCTCTAAATACAGAGAATCTGCCCTCCCACTAACCTAAAATTAATATTGTATATGTGTAGAGAGTGAGCTCTACTGAGGAAAAATTATACATTTCTGGAGAACGTGGAATGATTGTGCCACTTAATATCAAAGACACAGAAACAGCTAACTGCATGGCCAGAAGGAACCTGCTTGCGTCCACATGCCTCCAGGGAGCGATGCGAGGATTAGGGAGATAAAGGACTAAGTCATTCAGGGGGGCCCAGATGCAACACAGGGGCTGACTGCAGCCTGTGCATTTTATTTAAATTCTCTTTTCCCTTAGCCTAACACACTGAAAACATTTCATGAGCTGTTGTTTTCCCAAGGCAACTGCCTAGTTATGAATCCTCTGTTTGGTTATTTTTTCCTTATCAGAAAGGAAGCTCTAAAGAGGCCCGAAGACAAACTAGTATATTATCATACTCCTTGTCCACCCCAAGCAGTTTAGATAATCAAGATTCATTACCAGGTACACGTTCCGTCCCAAACATGAATTATGAAAAAAGATCTTGACTCCAAGGGGCAGCTGTTCACTGCTGCTGCTAAATTGAGGCATTAGGAGTATTCGATTTACCAAGACAAGGAGACAAAGATCAAGCTCTAACATAATCACTTTTCAAAATGCTTGCAAGCATTTACAAGGTAGGGGAAGGACTAGACTAGGAGGGAAGCATACATGCTAAGTCACTTCAGTTGTGTCCGACTCTCTGTGACCCCATGGACTGTAGCCCACCAGACTCCTCTGTCCATGGGGATTCTCCAGGCAAGAATACTGGTTGCCATTTCCTCCTCCAGGGGATGTTCCCAACCCAGGGATCAAACCCGAGTTTCCTGTGACTTCTGCACTGCAGGTGGATTCTTTACCACTGAGCCACCAGGAAAGCCTAGGAGGGATAAAGTTCCCTTTACTCAAATTAGAAATCTAACAAAAATTTAAAGAAAAGTCTTTAAATGTACCTAAAATACTGAAAACACTTTATTTCCAAACAGTATTCCATTAAAATGTTTCCGTAGCAATACTAAAAATGACTACCAACTGCTTGTAAAAATTTCTCTAAGGAGTTAACATCAACAAAATATAACCATCAGTGCCATTCCAATCCTGCCCTGTGGTGTTTGTGTATCTTTCCTCATTCGGATCCATTAAACTTTTTATTACCAGACAACATAGCAGAATTTTATACATATGTGTAAAAACTGCAACTCTTACTTTATTCGTACATCAAAATGAATCTCTCCTTTAAATACAGCCCAACAGAGTACACATTATGGCAAGGAAAGAAGGTCTCTCCAGTTAATTCTCAGTAATTTCATGAGAAAGAGGAGGAGAATTTAAACAATAACAGATTTTTTAAGTCTATGACAGATATTTTCCAGAACAAACACTACTAGCACTACTTTAAAAAATACATATGCACACATGGGGGTCGCAAATGAAGCAGTTCCTTGTTTCTGTCTGTCTGAAGTGATCCAGACTACTCGGAGGTAATCTTACTGCGGAATTTCAGTTGAAAGATCCCTCAGAAAAACACGCAGATTAAGTTCCTATGCCTTGCCTCTCTTACTAAAGGTGACCTTCCACAGATGAGGAAGTAAATGCACCAGTGGTTAAAGGCTATTCTCTGCCAAGAAGTGAAACAGATGACCCCACCCATCTGCGAGATAAGGATGTGTCTGGGAAGTGCAGGAAGCCAAGTCTGAAGTTGTCCAAGACCTGTCAGTTTCAATACTTAATAGTGATACGGTCCCGTCAACACAGCGGTCACAGAAGGGACAAATCCTCCCAGCTAGTGAGGCGGGATGTCCATCACTCTCAGACGGGCAGGGTGCACACACCCCACCCGCAAAAAAAGTCAAGAGCGGCTGTGTGTGCAACAAGCTCCCAGGCAGGTGCGTGAAGGAAGCGACGTGCCAACCAAGCGGCGTGCTGAGGAACAGCCTGTCCACCACATCCACTGCCGCCTGTTTTCACTGTCGCTCAGCCGTGAAGGCATCCCACGTGCCACACAACCGGTCAGAGCTGCTCAGTGAATCCGGGGATCTGATTAGCCTAACAGACTTACAAGTGACAACTTTAATTATGGGTTCCACTCAGGGAAGACCAGACTCCGTGTTCTGTGTACAGAGGTGAACAGAAAGATTGTGTAATGGGACAGCAAGTCCCCTTTCAACCAAATCTGCCACACGTTACTCTCTCTAAGTACCTGGCAAAGGGATTAAGTGAGTCTTCCACAATCTTTTATTCTTCTCCCACCCCAGGCCCCTTCCCTTCTAAAAGGGACCAACATGCAAGCTAAATTCTGCAGAAATGAAGAGGCAGGCAAGGTGAACCACACATCCCGGGTTTTCTCAAACCTCACCACACAATGAAAAAGATGGGGTGGAAGTCCATGAGAGGATTCATCTGCAGAACTCAGATGTCAGAAAAAAGAAGAAATAAAGACAAATCATCTTCAATAAAAGTCAAATGCACAGATGTCCAACATACAATCTGGATCCTTCAGCTAATCAGCCATAATAAGAACAAATGCCCCAAGTCAATACTCTGAGGAGGTGGCTCCTGGTAACCGTAACCCACCTCACCAAGCGAAGCTCCTCGGTGTCCACCCACCTAATGACCCAGCACTTGGGGTGTCCCCGTGCCAGGCACCACCCGGGTCACCACTGGCAAGGCTGGGGCCCCTGCAGCAAGCCCGTCTCTGCGGCACAGCTGCTGTCAGGCGGGAGCCAAAACCTCTCACAGCTCTCCTTGAAAAACAAGTAACAAGTAGGCAGCCCAGAAATCCTTTTTCCCTAAGGGTGCTGCGTGGAACACGTGGAGGAGAAAGGAAGGCAGAGATGAAAAGAGTCAAGTCTCATGTTTCCATAAGAATCCTCCAACACTGTGCCACCACTCGCCGGGGGAGACCAGGGCCAGGTCCCTGTGAGCCTTGGGCCACAACACTTTCTTGAGCCAATCAACACACACGCTTGTCGTTCGTGTACTTCTTCTGTGTAAAGATACCTTATTTAACACACGTTGCTGACTCAGTACTACTGCACTGAGCAACAAGGGACTATAACTCATGCCTGAATGCAGCTTCTCTCACTACAAGGCACACTGGTCTTGTCGTGCCGGGAATATAGACAGCACTTTGGCCCCATGCTGGGGGCGGGGGCATTTCAAATGGCAAAATCACCAACAGAAAGCACAAAAATGTGCAAAAAGTGGCAATAAATAGGCGGTGAAAAGGACCCTTGTTTACGGTATGAGCCGCACCGAGAAGCATCGCCTTGTTCAACCTCCACTGGGGACCATGTGTATCTGGAGAGTCACGTTTCTGCTGCTCTACGCATGTCCATGAATGACCACAAAAGCTCCCTGAGTGCTGATTTTGAGGTTGCAAAAAAATTTTAATGAGTAGGTGAATTCACAAACACAGAATCTGTGCATGATGAGGACTGACTGTACTTTTAAAAGACCATGCCCAAACCAGCCTCCCGAAGTGACTCCGGGAATAAATCCGTAGCCCAACCTTACAGCAATCTTACTGACTTCTGGGTCTGTAGGGTCCTCGGATTACTTGCCAACCTCCTGAAAAGCTGACCTCTGTTAACAGGAAGGAGCTCCAGGAGCTAGTGCAATGGGGCCCCCATGTAGGCTCCAAGGGATACCCCTAACTACAAAGTGGGTAAATGAGGAATTAGAACAGCAAGGCAGGAAGCCATGGGTAAGAAAGGGACAGACTATGAAAAATCGTTTTGGCAGCAGTTCTGGTCTCATGTTGAAAAGGTGTGCGTGGAGGGGACTTTTATCTGAGAGGTATATCATTCTGCAAGCTCTACACCAGTCTCCATGATGTGGCGATGCATACTTTTTATGGAATCAGTTCAGGAATATTATTTTAATGTCTGGATTTCTGAATGGGGACGGGATAGGGCAAGAAGTGCACGTCTGCTAAGCAGCTAGCCTGAGACTATCACCTTTCTTACTGCCACCAATTTTTCCCAGAACTGAAAAGTATATTTTCTCATCTTGCTTTTACAGCTGAAGGCTCAGAGAAGTTAAGTCAAGCACCCAAGATCACACAGCCAATTTTACTCCAAGTTCATCATAGCATCCGGGTTTCTTTAAAATGGTTACAGTAAGCCGGGTAATTCAGTTAACTGAGTATGCAATGAAACAATCAACTGAGAACAGTATTTCTGGCAAACCTGATTCAGAGGTTTTTCTCTAGGTACTCAGATCTTTTCCAAAAAGAAGACAGGAAATTTTCTCTCTGTGGAAACTTCTCTCCTCTCTATCCATAAATCTTCAAACCAAATTATGGAAGACTGCACACAGATCAAACAGCAAATAACAGAGATCTTCACTCTGACTCTTAAAAGAGTGGCACTTTACCCTGAGTGTGAAAGTGGCCCTGGGCAAGCAGCTAAGGGAGACCCTGGTGGCAGGTTTCTCTAAGCTCCAGACTCTGAGGTTTTTGCTCCCACAAATGCTGCCTAACTACTGCCCTACTGCATGAGGGTTACGCCGTGCAAACGACACGCTCTATCTGTCCACAGTACTTAGTGTGAATAAGCATTTAGATGACAGGTTTTACTAGGAGATGGAAAGGTGGATTAGTTGCCAGTACGACAGCACCACCTTCTGGTCGGTGACATGGAATGAAGACAAGACACAGAAAGTGTCTACAGTTCGGTAACCTAGAAGAGTGGCAAACTAGGAAAATTTAGTTTCCACAAAATCCAAATAATGTCAGTAGTAAACAAACACCCTCATGGACCAATCCTGGAATAGAAGAAAATTTAACTGTAGGTCACTACTGGCCGACTTTCTACTTCTGGAAAGTCATGCCCAGTCTCTCAGTTCTCCCACACCATGTAACCCATTGTTCCCATAGGAAAGAAATAATGGGAAAGACAGGAAAGAAATTCCTTATCACGCAGGAAAGAAAGGTAAGGAAAGAAATTTCTTATCATGTCATCACCCACGCTCACACCCACACACCTCTGGGTGCACAGAAAGGCTCTCTGCTGCTCACATACAAAGTCGACATCAGATTCGGCAGCAGTACCAGGAGCCCTCAGGATATGGTCCTTTCCAACCAGCTCTCCCACTGGTCCCAGCTGGCAGTGAGGGAGCATCGTCCTCTTACAGGTTCACCAAGTTGTGCGACAGATGGAGGAATGGATGATGACACAGTATCATCTTTAGGTTCCCCCAAAGCATGAGACTCCCCGTGCTGGAGACGGATGTGGGGTCTGAGGTCGAAACTGGGCTTCCTACCATGACCAATGCCACTCCCTACAAAAAATTCAGACCAGGATCATCAGCTACGCCCCAATAAAATAAAAAGTAAAGAAAGGAAATTCAGACCAGGTGACCCTCCCCCCCACATCAGTGAAAAGACCTGACAACAGCTGGGAGCCTCTAAAATCTAAACTATTTCCTAATCTCAAGATTAGGAAGAGACCCTAGCAGCTGGTTTTCCAGGCCTGCCTTCTCCAATACAATGACCCCACCCACTGGTCAAGAAGGCCCAGGGGTGTCAGCCTTTTCCTAATTTCACCATCAGCCGCCTTCCATGAGGAAGAGCGAGCAAGGGGGATGGAGAGGGCTGAGATGTTTTAGCCACAGTATCCCTCTCTGGGTTGAGAAGCATGGAGGTCTCCACCCAGTTCACGGAGACTAACAGTGAAGGAATGAGCCTTCCTTCCAGATGCTGTCCACACCGACCCCCAGCCCCGCTAGAGACAGGGAGCACCTGGGGACGGAGATCGTTGTCAGAGTCACCCTCATCTGCCAGACAGCTCTGTGCACACAGGAGACTCTCCATTACATGGAAGCTTTACTTTTCTCCTAAACTGTCTGAATTCACTTTTTTGGCCATGACCTGCAACACTACATTTTTATTACAACCCAGTACACACACACACACTCCCACATGTACAGATTTATATCTGGAAAAAAGTTACATTAAAAAAAGCAAACCTGTCATTATCACATGAGACTCACTCTGACATTTTCTAACTTTTTTCCTTTTATTAAAAAAAGGCTCGTCACACTCACTCACTAAAACGATTTCACAGTCCAGTGAGAGGGAGCCAGTCTGACAAATTCTGTCATAAACATCCACTCTGCTGCCTACCCCAGCTCCACCTGCACCATTGTCTCTCTTCTCTGTTAACTCAGGATCAGCCCTCTTTCAAGGACCCCACCGAGGCCTCTTCTCAAAGCCTTCCCAACTCTTCCCAGCAGCCATTCCACATACCAAGGACGTAAAATGACATACAACACTTGCCATTTGTATGCCTTCATTCACTCACCCAATTATTCTCCTACTTTGACTCGCTTCAGTATCCTTTGTATAAGTGTTTATATGTTTGTCCAAAGACAAACCCACTATGTAGGATTTCCTTTTTTTGCAATCTTATTTGTCAAGAGATAATTTTTATGAACTCTAAATTAGGATCTGAAGTGCACTGTCACCGATTCCTGGAAGCCAATGGCCCATTTATTACTCTGTGTAACTTTATAGATGTGGCAGCTTCCCAGATAAATTCAATTTGGCCTCAGTCTCAGAGAAGGCTCTGAACTAGAGTAAATGCAAAGACCAACCTCCTAGACACTTAAAAATAAACAGAACCTGCTTGAATATATCCGTCTATTTTTGACCTTGTGCGACAATGACACCAACACATATGGAGGAGTGCCATGGGGGACGGCGGGCTGTGCCACCTGATAGGATTCAGGCTTGTACAGTACAGCTCAAATTGACACACGAAGCACTCCATACCTGGAAATTCTTTTGAAAGCCCCAGACTTCAATAACAACAACAACAAAAACTGAGATGCAATATATTATTTTAAAACCTGATTTAAAAAACTACCCTAAGGGGACTTCCTGATGGTCCAGGGGGTAAGATTCTGTGCTTCCACTGCTGGGGACTCAGGTTCTATCCCTGGTCAGGAAAACTAAGATTCAGCAGGCTTTGCAATGCGGCCAAAAAAAAAAAAAAAAGACTACCCCAGATCACCATTACAGGAGGCTTGTAGAAGGGATCAGATGCAAATTCCTAGTTTTAACGGACACATTTCATGTTTCTACCTTCTAACTTCCTTTCCAGCCACTCCACCACGTGTACCCACATTCTAATCAAATCAAAGGATGTGCTGGTCCCCTTCTTTGCCAGAACTTTCTCACATTTCCTCTACCAGGCTAACTCCATCCAACTCATAACTGGGAGCAGTACCACCAACTCCAGGAAGCCTCCCCAGCTGACTCTTTTCTGTGTCTCCATGACAGTCTGAACTGGTTCTCTCTCTCCCGCAGCAGGGTACTTTCTCCCAGCCCCCAGTGATGCACTGATTGTCTAGATTCCCATCTGCATCACCAGACCATGAATTCCTTGAGTGTGGAAACCCTTGTTATTTCATCTCTATTTCCTAGTTCAGAACCTTAGTTCTTCAACAGCAGACAGCCAAATATTTATGCAAAGATTAACACGGCAGCTTTCAAATGAAACCCAGCTTTCTGGGGTTTTTTTTGGCCATACCACAAAGCTTATGGGATCCTAGTTTCCCAACCAGAGACGGAACCCTTTTCCCCCTGCAGTGGAAGCTCAGGGTTCTAGCCACTGAACCACCAGGGAATTTCTAGAAACCCATCTTTTTAAAAAACCTTGCAAACCACCTCATAATTATTCTCTTCTCTGCCATGACTATAAAGAACACTGAACATAAAAATACAAGGTTTCTACCAATACGCAGTGATAAATCAATAAGGCTTACATGCCATCTGAATATATGATTATAAAACTGCACATCTAAATATGACTGGGCTCATACTATAACACAATTCATATTTTGAGAAACAATAATTACTAAAATCAGTAGGTATCCATCCTGTAAGTAGCTCACACTGTTTTGCTACATAATATGCTATAACAATTTATTTCCCTTTCCTTTAAATTATCTATATAATAACAACAAAGGATTTTTGAGGGGAAAAACCTCAGCTTCAAAGCTTCACTTTCATGTGTTGGCGTCTTTTCTATGCTGTCTGTGTGCTCAGTTCCTCAGTCATGTCCGGCTCTTTTCAACACCATGGACTGCAGCCCACAGGCTCCTCTGTCCACGCCGTTCTCCAGGCAAGAATACCGGAGTGTGTTGTCATTTCCTACTCCAGGGGATCTTCCCAAGTCAGGGATCAAACCCGAGTCTCTAGTGTCTCCTGCACTGGCAGGTTGATTCTTTACCACTGTGCCACCTGGGAAACCCTCTTTTCTGTTCCTTTCCCCAATAATGTAGCAGTTTACTCTTTTGACCCGTGAAGCAATTAGAAAACAAACCTCCATGAAACTCCCCATGTTGCTCCAATTAAGAAGGAATAAAAGACATTCCTACTAGTAGGACAGTGTAATATAAAGCCTTATTACTAAACACTTATTTTAAGCCATGCTTGCTTTTTATAATCATGCAACCTGAAACACACTAGTAAATATCTATATCTGTTGATATTGAGGTGCAGAAATTAAGGTAAAACCCTGGTCTCAAGTGCCAGGGTCACCACCACCATCAATTACAAATTATTTAACACTCCAACGGTCTAGTATTTTCTGGCATTTTTGCTGAACATAATGAAGTGACATTCATCCTGCTACAAAAGTGATGTTTGGGCTTCTTTCCAGGATAAACAAGAAAAGACGGGTTGTAAAAATACTCAACAGTGAAAATATGATCAACAAATACCACAAATCAAAAATGCTTCATACTTACCTTCCCAGAATAGCATATTTACACCAAAAAGTTGAAGAAGGAAAATTTAGAGGAACTAATTCCATAAATTTCATGATCAGGAAAAAGGTACCATAAAATAACTACAGTCAACCACATGCTAGACATTTAAGAATTTTAGAAGCAAGACGTTTCCTTTTGCTGTCTTCCTGCACATATGAAAATGAAAGAAATGCGCCTTCATTATTCAACTTTAATATACAGGTAACACCTGTCCTACAGAAAAATCAGAAAACTGAAAATAAAAACCCACAAGAAAGTAAAATTTACCTGTAGTTTCACCATCCCAAGAGATTTCACTGGCAATATTTTTCATCCCCTTCATGGGTCACAGCCTTCTAAGATGAATGTGTCACAGTGAAGACTTCTGACAAAACGTTTCCTCCTCCTCTCCAACGGAGGAGGAAATGGCAAATCACTCTAGTATTCTGACCTGCAGAACCTCATGAACAGTATGAAAAGGCAAAAAGATATGACACCGGAAGATGAGACCCCCAGGACGGAACACGTCCAACATGTTACTGGGGAAGAGCAAAGGGCAATTAATAATAGCTCCAGAAAGAATAAAGTGGCTGGGCGAAAACGGAAACAACACTAAGTTGTGGATGTGCCTGGTGCTGAAAGTAAAATCTAATGCCTTAAGTAACAATGTTGCATGAGAACCTGGAATGTTAGGTCCATGAATCAAGGTAAATTGGACATGGTCAAGCAGGAGATGGCAAGATTGAACATCAATACCTTAGGAATCAGTGAACTAAAATGGACAGGAATGGGTGGATTTAATTCAGCTGACCATGATATGGACTACTGTGGGCAAGACTCCCTCAGGAGAAATGGAGTAGCCCTTACAGTTAACAAGTCTAAAATGCAGTGCTTGAGTGTGATCTCAAAAATGAAAGAATGATCTTGGTTTGCTTAAGGCAAACCATTCAGCATGACAGTAATCCAAGTCTATGCCCCAACCACTGATGCCAAAGAAACTGAAGTTGACTGGTTCTATGAAGACCTACAACACCGTTTAGAACTAACATAAAAAAAAAGATGTTATTTTCATCATAGGGGACTGAAATGCAAAAGTAGGAAGTCAAGAGATACCTGGAGTAACAGGCAAGTTTAGCCTTGGAGTAAAAAATGAAGCAGGGCAAAGGCCAACAGAGTTTTGTCAAGAGAAAACACTGGTCATAGCAAACACCCTTTTCCAACAACCCATGAGACAACTCTACACATGGACATCACCAGATGGTCAATATCGAAATCAGATTGATTATGTTCTTTGCAGCTGAAAATGGAGAAGCTGTATACAGTCAGTTAAAAAAAAAAAACAAAAAAACCTGTAACTGACTGTGGTTCAGATTATGAGCTCCTTATTGCAAAATTCAGACTTAAATTGAAGAGAATAGGAAAAACCATAAGGTCATTCAGAAATGACCTAAATCAAATCCCTTATGATTATATAGTAGAGGTGATGAATAGATTCAAAGGATTAGATCTAGTAGACTGAGTGCTTGAAGAACTATGGACAGAGGTTCAAAATATTGTACAGGAGGCATTGACCAAAATCATCTCAAAGAAAAAGAAATGCAAGAAGGTAAAGTGGTTGCCTGAGGAGGCTTTATAAATAGCTGGGGAAAGAAGCCAAGCGAAAGACAAAGGAGAAAGAGAAAGATATACCCAACTGAATGAAGAGTTTCAAACAACAGCAAGGAGAGATAAGAAGGCCTTCTTAAGTGAACGATGCAACGAAACAGAGGAAAACGATACAGTGAGAAAGACTAGCGATCTCCTCAAGAAAATCAGAGTGATCAAAGCAGCATTTCATGCAAGGATGGGCACAACAAAGGACAGAAACGATAAGGACCTAATAGAAGCAGAATATGCTAAGAAGAGGTGGCAAGAACTGTGTAAAAAGGTCTTAATGACCTGGAAAGCCACAATGGTGTGGTCACTCACCTACAGTCAGACATCCTGGAGTGTGAAGTCAAGCCGGCCTTAGAAAGCATTACTACCAATGAAGCTAGTGGAGGTGATGGAATTCCAGCTGAGCTATTTAAAATCCTAAAAGAAGATGCTGTTAAGGTGCTGCACTCAGTATGTCAGCAAATTCGGAAAACTCATCAGTGGACAAAGGCCTGGAAAAGGTCTGTTTTCATTCCAATCCCAAAGAAGGGCAATGCCGAAGAATTTTCCAGGTACCATACAACCGCACTCATTTCACATGCTAGCAAGGTTATGCTCAAAATCCTTCAAGGTAGGCTCCAGCAGTATGTGAACCAATAAGTTTTGGATGTACAAGCTGGGTTTAGAAAAGGCAGAGGAACTAGAGATCAAATAGCCAACATTTATTGGATCACGGAGAAAGCAAGGGAATTAAAAAAAAAAAAAATCTACTTCTGCTTCACTGACTACACTAAAGCCTTTCACTGTGTGGATCACACCAAACTGTGGAAAATTCTTAAAAAGATGGGGAGTACCAGACCACCTTACCTATCTCCTGAGAAACCTGTATGCAGATCAAGAAGCAACAGTTGGAACCAGACATGGAACAACTGAACAATTCAAAATTGGGAAAGGAGTATGACAAGGCTGTATATTGTCACCTTGCTTATTTAACTTATATGCAGAGTACATCGTGAAATGCTGGGCTGGATGAATCACAAGCTGGAATCAAGACTGCTGGGAGAAATACCAACAACCTCAGATATGCAAATGATACCACTCTAATGGCAGATAATGAAGAGGAACTAAAAAGCCTCTTGATGAGAGTGAAAGAGGAGACTGAAAAAGCTAGCTTGAAACCAACACTCAGAAAACTAAGATCATGGCATTTGGTCCCATCATAGCATGGCTAACAGATGGGGAAAAAGTGGAAGCAGTGAGAGACTTTATCTTCTTGGGCTCCAAAACCACTGCAACTGGTGAATGCAGCCTTGAAATTAAAAGATGCTTGCTCCTTGAAAGGAAAGCTATGACAATCCTAAACAGTATATTAAGAAGCGGAGATATCACTTTGCTTGTCAAGGTCCATATAGTCAAAGCTATGGTTTTTCCAGTCAGAAGTCATGTGCTGATGTGAGAGCTGGACCATAAAGAAGGCTGAGTGCTAAAGAACTGACACTTTCAAACTGTGGTGCTGGAGAACACTCTTGGGAGTCCCTTGGACTGCAAGGAGATCAAACCAATCAATCCGAAAGGAAATCTATGCTAAATATTGATTGAAAAGACTGTTGCTGAAGCTCTAATACTTTGGCTACCTGGTGCAAAGAGCCTACTCATTGGAAAAGATCCTGATGCTGGGAACGACTGAAGGCAAAAGGAGAAGGGAGCAGCAGATGATCAGATGGCTAGACAGCATCACCAGCTCAATGGACATGAATTTGAGAAAACTCCAGGAGACATAGAGGACAAAGGAGCCTGTTCTCTGGGACAGACGCAATGGAACCTGCTTTCTAACTTATTCTGTGTAACCCCGAAAAGTATGTTGATAAACACAAGAAACACAAGACACAAAACTACATTCAAAGATGCACAAAACTATCTGAGAAAAGGAAAAGATACATGTACCTCATCACAGAGACTGAATATGTCAAAATGAAGATGCCAATGGAATTAATTTGTTAAAACAGCAGTGGAAAATCCAAGTGGACTTCGTATATTAAAAAACAGAGACATTACTTTGCCAACAAAGGTCCATCTAGTCAAGGCTATGGTTTTTCCCATGGTCATGTATGGATGTGAGAGTTGGACTGTGAAGAAAGCTGATCGCCAAAGAATTGATGCTTTTGAACTGTGGTGCTGGAGAAGACTCTTGAGAGTCCCTTGTACTGCAAGGAGATCCAACCAGTCCATTCTAAAGGAGATCAATCCTGGGTGTTCATTGGAAGGACTGATGCTAAAGCTGAAAGTGCAATACTTTGGCCACCTCATGCGACGAGTTGACTCACTGGAAAAGACCCTGATGCTGGGAAAGGTTGGGGGCGGGAGGAGAGGGCACAACAGAGAATGAGATGGCTGGATGGCATCACCGACTCTGTGGACATGAGTTTGAGTGAACTCCGGGAGTTGGTGATGGACAGGAAGGCCTGGCGTGCTGTGATTCATGGGGTCGCAAAGAGTCGGACACGACTGAGCAACTGAACTGAACAATTCTAATCTCAATCTGAAGAATAAATAAAAGCTTATTTTGAAATAGGAGTAAAGAGTCCTAAAAGTGTATGAATGTCCAGCACAGAACTGGTTAAATAAATGATGATATATTCATGATGAAATGTTGTTCAACTAAACACAAAAAAATATAAAGAGCTTATTACATAGACATGAAGCACTGTTAAAAGAACACAGTAAAACAATACGCAAAGCATAAAATAATATTAAGATGAATATATACTTAAATATAACATACACAAATAAAAAGTACATATCAAATGCTACTGCATTATCTGTTAATAATTAGAGGGATGCTACATAAATTCTTAATTTTTTGGTACTTTAAAACTTTTCTATTAATAAAAATTATCACTGTTCAATAAGAGGAAAAAACAACTTTAGATTTTTTTCTTTAAGATCATCATTATGATTTCATGTCTTCAGAATTTCTTTTAAGAAAATAATCAGAGATAAATAAAGGCAAAGATGCTCATTAAAGAAGCTATTTAAAATAGTAAAAATGTGGATATAACTTATACAATCCAGAAGGTATTCAAGTTATATATATATATATATCTATACCATGGAATATAGTGCATCCATTAAAAGGAAACTTGTAGAAAAAATGTGTAATGGCATGGGAAGTGCTTGTGAAATAATGTTAAACAAAGAAGCAGACCTAAAAACCATTTAGGGCTTCCCTGGAGGCTCAGTGGTAAAGAATCCACCTGCCAACAACTGGAGACATGGGCTCTCAAGAAGACCCCACCCCACATGCCTCGGAACAACTAAGCCCGTGAGCCACAACTACTGCTCCTGTGCTCGAGGGTCCTCGAGCTGAAGCTGCTGAAGCCTGGGCTCCCCGAGCTGGCGCTCTGCAACAAGAGAGGCCACCACAATGGAAGCCCACGCACCACGACCAGAGAGCAGCCTCTGAGGACCTCAACTAGAGAGAAGTCTGTGCAGCAGGAAGACTCAGCATAGCCAAAAATCTAAAATAAATGTATGATTGTTTTTAAAAAACGCATTTAAAGTCAGGTCTCTAGTAGTAAAAACATTATAAAAATACTCATCCAGACACAGTAAAACAACTGACAGGAAACACTAACCAAAATACTGCTAGCATTCATATCTAGATGGTGAGACCATGGTTGAACTGTTTTCTTCTTTATATTTTCAGATATTTCTCACATATTCTATAGTGAGTGTGATTTACTTCTAAAATGGGAAGCGGGAGAGCAAAACAAAAGCAATATTTTAACAAATGACATGACAACTAAATCTGATGGGTTTCCTGACTATTTGGCCAGCGCATCACAAAGTAAACAGTCTCTGAAGCAGATATAGCATGGCCCCTTAAACACAAAGCCCAAACCCAGGTCCTTGAAGAACAAGCAGTTGAACAGAAGACAAAGATCCAGCCTCTGAAGCACAAACACTGTGCACCTCCTGGTGACATTCTCACTGCCACAGGACTCATTTCCTCACTGCTCGCTTTAACACTGGTAATTCTATTAAAAACTTGGGAAGCCTTATCTGGCAGTCAGGAAACTTTCCGCCCTATTCTTACACCAGCTAATGCCTTAATTAGGAAGAGTCCAAGTTACTGTCATGCTCTTAAACAAATCTGCCTGAAACAGATTTCACAGCAGAGGTGCATAAGACCGCTAACTCTTAAGATTAAACACATAAGGGAATTAGGCAAACAAGAAGGTTCCTAATAAATATTATTAAAAATTTCCACAGTGCCTTTTGTGGATTAAGTGATTTACAGGGGGAATAAAAAGAGTCAGTTGCTCTTACAAGCTTTCAAATGAGAAGACATCAACACAAAACATACAGACATGCAGGCATTTTTTTTTTTTTAATTTTAAGATTTTGGCCACAGTCCCTAGACATGCATGCTTCATACTAATAATGATTTCCCTTTACCAAACTGAAGTACTCAATAAGCCACTACTATTTTTTAAAAAAAATATCTGTTCTGTATAAAAACAAATATAAGGACTTCCCTGGAAGTGGTGAGGACTCCTGGCTTCCACTGCAGGAAGCACGGTTCAATCCCTGGTCAGGGGACTAAGATCCCACATGGTGTGGTCAAAAAACAGAACAGAACACTGCTTTCAGGATCCAGTACTTACGGCACAAAAATTATGTATAATTTTAACCAAAAGTTAAGTCCTCTATCCTCTCCCTCTGGAACAAGCTTATTTAAAAGAATTTTTATTTTAAAAAGGCATGTTGTAGTTGAACTCATTTATTTATTGCCATAATTTACAATTCAAGATAACTGTTGAACCCACATACCATTTAAGATTAGGAAAATTACCAAGAAAGGAAAAATATCACTTATTTTTTGGTTCTTAACTGTTCTGTGCATTTCTTCTTTGACAAGAATAAATATACAGAAACACACTAGCCAACTATGAAAAGCACCACAGAAGCAAAAACACCAATCATTTGTCAGGATATTGTCTATCAGTATATGCGTGGTATTTAAAAGGAACTTGGCCACCTCATGCAACGAGTTGACTCACTGGAAAAGACTCTGATGCTGGGAAAGGTTGGGGGCGGGAGGAGAAGGGGACGACAGAGAATGAAATGGCTGGATGGCATCACCGACTCTGTGGACATGAGTTTGAGTGTACTCCGGGAGTTGGTGATGGACAGGGAGGCCTGGCGTGCTGTGATTCATGGGGTCGCGGAGAGTCGGACACGACTGAGCGACTGAACTGAACTGAAACTTTTTATTTTGGGGGGGCTTCAAAATCACTGCAGACGGTGCCTGCAGCCATGAAATAAAGACACTTACTCCTTGGAAGAAAAGTTATGACCAACCTAGACAGCATATTAAAAAGCAGAGACATTACTTTGCCAACAAAGGTTTGTCTAGTCAAGGCTATGGTTTTTCCAGTAGTCATATATGGATGTGAGAGTTGGACTATAAAGAAAGCTGAGTGCCAAAGAATTGATGCTTCTGAACTGAGGTGTTGGAGAAGACTCTTGAGAGTCACTTGGACAGTAAGGAGATCCAACCAGTCAATCCTAAAGGAAATCAGTCCTGAATGTTCATTAGAAGGACTGATGCTAAAGCTAGAACTCCAATACTTTGGTCACCTGATGTAAAGAGCCAACTCATCAGGAAAAGACCCTGATGCTGGGAAAGATTAAGGGCAAGAGGAGAAGGGGACGACAGAGGATGAGATGGTTGGATGGCATCACCAACTCAACGGACATGAGTTTGAGTAAATTTCGGGAGTTGGTGATAGACAGGGAGGGCTGGCGTGCTGCAGTTCAAGGGGTTGCAAAGAGTCGGACGTGACTGAGCAACTGAACTGAACTGAAACTTTTTAACTGAGTAGAAGAAGTAAGTGACAGGTTGTTACAGCATTAACATTAGATTCTCTTAAAATGTTATTAAACAAAGAGAAAGACGTAGTTCAAGCATGGCATAGTACAGCAGGAAATTTTGCATCAAAAGCAGATGCTATAGGGGCAACAAATGAAAAGAAAAGGTAAAAGCATTCCACCTCCAAGATGGAGGAATAAGCTCCTAACAAGCTGACCTTTCCACTGATGACAACAAAAGCTCTGGAGGAAAATGCTAAAAACAAGTATTTAAGGGCCCTGGGACAGAAACAGAGAGATACTGGAGGGGAGTCAAAACTTGAAGGAGGCAAACTAGCACAGAGTGAATTTCCTGGGTTTTTGGATTTATGTGACTTTGCCCTAAAGGGAATCTGTAGTAAAAAGGGCAAAGAGGAATTAAAATTCTTTTAATTAAAGAAATAAATAAAGAAATCCCATGTCTTTCTCGTCGGAAGAGTCGGGGCTGGGGAGGGGAAGCAAGGGGTAACGAGTGGCAATACGGAATGATGAAGGAATCCTAGAAAAGAGGAAACAGGGTATGGGTGCCCCAATGCGGGGCTTTCCAGGGGCACTGCTGGTAAAGAACCTGCCTGCCAACGAAGGAGACATAAAAAACACGGGTTCAGTCTCCTTGGCTGGGAAGATCCCCTGGAGAAGGGCATGGCAACCCTCTCCAGTATTCTCGCCTGGAGGATCCCGTGGACAGGGGAGCCTGGTGGGCTGCTGTCCATACAGTTGCCAAGGAGTCAGACAGGACTGAAAAGCAACTGAGCACACACAGCACAACCGACTGACCCCTGGCCATGTGTGTGGCAGAGTAAAAGCAGTCTGAACTGCTAATATCCAAGCTACTTCCCATCACACGCATGTGAGGCTCTGGAGTTTAGGCTAACTGCCTGTTAAAGCTAAAACAAAAACAGCAACATTCTTCTGAGGCATATAAGTGAATCCAAAGTCACCACAAAAGAATAGTCACACTGTCCAGGAAACTATGAGGAGTCAGGAAAATGTGACCCAATCTCAAAAACCAGGTAATCAACAGGTACCAATGCTTAGATGACACAGACATTGGAATTACTAGACAAAGACTTTAAACTAGCTATTCTGAATATGTTCATCAAGGTAAAGGTATATAGGCTCAAAATAAAAAATCTCAACAGAGAAGTAGAAAAAGTGAAAAATAAACTGAATGAAAATACGGAACTAAAAAATACATAAAATTAAAAATTCACTGGACGGGCTTAATAGAATAATGATGACTGAAGGAATAGTCAGTGATCTTGTAGGTCAATAGAACTGATCCAATCTAAAGAAGAGGGAAAAAAAGGTAGAAAAGAAATGAACAGAGCATCAGGAAACATAGGAACAAAATCAAAAGGTCTCCTACATATAGGTAACTGAAGTCCCAAAAGAAGAGGTAAGAGAATACAGAACAGGAAAAATATATACAAATAACGTCTAAAAACTACCCAAACCTGATAAACGACATAAATCTATAGATTCAAGAAGTTCAGTCAACCCCCAAAGGATAATTACAAAGAAAGCCATGCCTACATACATCATATTCAAACTCTAAAAAAATCAATGGTAAAGAGAAAAATCTTTAAAGTAGTCAGAGAAAAACAATTCATTACAGAGGGCAACAGTGATTCAAATGACTGCAACCTTGTCATCAGAAACAATGGAAGCCAGAAGATGGTGGAACATCTTTAAATGCTGAAAGAAAAGCCCAGAATTTTATTCCCAGCTAAAATGTTCTAAAATGCTTAAAGAAAAGCCCAGAATTTTATACCCAGCTAAAATGTTCTATATGAATGAAGGCAAAAAAAGACATTTTCAGATAAAGAAAAAAAAAAAAGAGAAACAGCTGCCACCACGCCAGCACTATAAGAAACACTAAAGAAGTTTTTCAGGCTGACGTGAAATGATTCCCCAAAGAAACCTGGATCCTCAGGAATGAATGCAGACACTTGAAATGGTAAATATCTGGGGAAATAAAGAAATTCTTCCTTTTAATTTCTTAAAATACATATGATTACTTAAAGCAAAACTATAACACCATTCTGTGGGATTTATAATCAGAGCACTTGCAATGATACCTATACCAATCACAGCCAGAAAGACAGTAGCAATTAGAGTAAATGGGCCTATTTAAATGTACTGAATTCTGTGGAATATATACACAAAGATTTCTACCTATATATAGGTAAGGCTTCTACCTTCTATATGAGAACATGAATTCTAAGAGGACTCTGAAAAGTTATGAATATATGTTGAAATTTCTAAAGCAAATAGGTGTAACACTAAAAAAGCCAACAAAAAAATTAAAATGGAATTCTTTAAAATTTTTCAAATAATCCAAAAGAAGACAGGAAAGGGGGAAACAAAGGAATAAAAAACAAAGTGAATAAACAAAAAACGAACTTTAAAATGACAAGCCTAAGCATAGAAATAATTACACTAAACATCAATGGACTAGATACTTAGCATCCCGCTAAGACCCTCTCCCAGTCATTGATTTTGACCTCTTCTTGGTTCTAATACAAGCATTTAAAGCTATAAGTTACCTCAAAGCACCGTTTCAGGTACATCCCATCAGCTGTACTTTGTGTGCATTATTGTTAAGTTAGCTACATATACACTGTTGGCTGGGCGTGAGGCCTTGTGCACTCACACTGGAGAAAGAAGGTCCACCCCAAAGTGAAAACTGGGGCAGACTTATGAACTGCTTGAAGGCGGGATGCTGGATATTCCCAAACCTTGCTGGCAAAAGCAGAAAGCCTTAATGGCTCAAGGTGCTCAAGCACACCTGACTGATCACTGGCTGAACTGCTAAGCTATTGGAAGCCAGGCTCAAAAATATTTTAGAAGACGGGGGAGAAAAAAAGCACATAACTTTCTACTTCAAGAAACTGGAAAAAAAGAGCAAAGTAAATCCAAAGCAACTTAAAAAAAAAGAAAGAAAACAACAAAGCAGAAAGCAACAAAATAGACACCAGCAAACAACAAAGAAAAATGAAGTCAGCCAAAAGCTGGTTCTTTGAAAAGAGCAACAAAGTCAGGAACTGAGAGTGACTGAGGAAAAACGAGAACACAAATCAATCCCACAAATGAGTACCTCCACAGATTCGGTAAACTTTAAAAGGCTAACAAAAAGCACAGGTGAAGTTTAAAGTTATAAGCAGCCTCTTTGGAAATCCAGTACTGAATAATCACCTCAAAAACCACATCACAACTCTGATGTTTATCTGTTCAGCACAATCACAAGCTGGGCTTTTAAAAGGATGATTTAATATAAATACACTCATACTAGGGACTGAAGTGAAGCTGTAAAGTCAGGTACATACCCATCCCCATAAACTCATCATGAATAAGCTCCTAAGGCAGCATATCAGGAATTTCTGTAACTCCCTGAATGAGGGCTAGCTTTACAAAATAACCACTAGGTTTTTTTACTTCTTCTACAGTGCCTTCATCAATTTTTGCTTCTTAAAATTTCTCTGTAGTATTCATGGTGTGCTCCAACCTCTGACTTTCAAAACAAATGAAAAGCTAATTTTCCTCACACTATTTCTATAAGATAATGCCTTATAATGTATTTAAGGGGTTTCCCTGGTAGCTCACACTGTAAAGAATCTGCCTGCACTGCAGGAGACCCGGGTTCGATTCCTGGGTCAGGAAGATCCCCTTGGAGAGGGGAATGGCTACCCACTCCAGTATTCTTGCCTGGAGAATTCAATGGACAGAGGAGCCTAAGGACACATAAGACAATGTCTAAATACTGAGAGTAAGACTAGGAAGAGCCAGTACATTTGAAATATTGTTGAGCTCTTTCCCCCATTTAACAAGACAGGATTAGGTATATAAAAATCTTAAATATGTCTGAGTTATTCAGATGTGACCATTACAGATGATTTCTTATTCAATGACTGAGAAAAATTCTCAAACGATGAGGCTAAGTGATCTCCTCCACGGCGTCAAGTCCCACACTGGCCACAGGCTGTGTTCCCAGACAGAGGGGAAGAATGTGAAGAAACAAAAAGCAACAGGAATCAAACTAAATGATACTCAGGAGAGAGTTTTAATCATTTTGATAGACCTGAGAAAGAGCTGTCATAGTCATGAAAATGCTTTGAAGAAATCTTGATTAGACTCAGCACGATGAAAAAATTAAAAAAAAAAAAGACAGGTGTCAGTAAAAAAGCAACTCCTTAAATGCAAATCAAAAATAGTTTGTAACTGAGCCAAAGAAGCCATTATGAGCTGCTATATAAATAGGCATTTAATGATTTTTCCAATGTTATGTTATTGATCTTACAGGCCCTGTGTTTCCGCTGAAATGAATAAGTAATTTGTTTAAGATAACATTAACAGGATTTGCAGCATATTAAATACCTTGGGTCTCGCTCATTGGTAAAATCACCACAATAAAAAACAAATTCTACACTGTCTTTCAGTGAAACATTTGCATCGTTTTAGAAATCACAGCACAAGGCCTGAGACACGAGATACACCCAGCAAGTGCAAAAAGGCATTTCTAAGTCATGACACCTTGACTGGCATTTATTCAGCTCAACAACATACACTTCTAACATCAGACCCTACAACCTGAAGCCCTGAAAACACAATGGCAAACAAGAGATAAGGTCCCTGCTCTCAGAGAGTTTCCAGTTCATCTGGGAAGACAACCAAGGAAGCCAGGTATGCTAAGAAAGGATACCAGGCTCCATACAGAGAATGGGGTCCAAACCGCTGTAAAGGGAGACTGAGAAAATACCTGGAGACATGGATGTTGAGGCTGAGGTGAGGATGGAAGTAGGACAGAGCCAGGCTTCTGGAGGGAGAGGATGGCTGAGCAAAAGACGGCTCCTGGCCAAGAAAACTGCAGTCATAGGCACAGTACATGCAAATAGCCAGGTATTTACATTAAGAGTTGTCTTTTCTGTCAGAAGAGAGACTACTGTGGAATATTAGACTTGCTTAGTAAAGCTGCATGTATCAAAAGACAAGTCACAGGACTTTCCTGGTGGTCCAGTGTTTAAGAACCTGCCTTCCAAAGAAGGAACGCAGGTGTGATCCCTGGTTGGGCAACTAAGCCCACGTGCCGCAACTACTAAGCCCTCAGGCTCTAAAGCCCATGCTCTGCAACAAGAGAAGCCACTGCAAGGAGTGAGCACACTGCAACTAGAGAGTAGCCCCAGTGCACCAAAACTAGAGAAAGCACACATGCTGCAACAAAGATCCCCAAAATAAAAATAATAATAAAATAAATAAAAAAGAGAGGGAATTAAAAAAAAAACACACAGTCACCTAACTTCTTAATCCAGGAGGAAAAAAGGTAAAAGGTCACAATTTCATCTTGGCCAATTCCCTACATGGCCCATTCACATGCCAGGCATGAGGGGGGATCCAGTGGTGAATGTGTTTGTGTCTCAGTCACTCAGTCATGTCTGACTCTTTGCAACTCTATGGACTGAAGCCCGGCAGGATCCTCTGTCCATGGAATTCTCCAGGCAAGAATACTGGAGTGGGTAGCCATTCCCTTTTCCAGGGGATCTTCCTGACCCAGGGATCAAACCAGATTTCTGGCATTGCAAGCGGATACTTCATCATCTGGGCCACCAGGTAAGCCCCCAGTGGTGAATAAGATGGGCAAATGAACAAATCAGAGGACTTCTGTGGCTGTGATTCTGAAATCTAGCTCCCTGATTTCAGGTATCACTGAATAAAATATTGAGCTTAAAAGCTACTGTACTATTGAAAGATGCAAAAATAAGTAAGGGAATAATCATTACAGGACATCAAATACAGTATAACAGGAACATTAAAAGAAGCTTTGATACCTCTTACCCATAAACAAGGGAATTATGCTTGCATTTTCAAGTAAATACTATTCACTAGTGTCTTACAGATTCCAGAATTACACACATTTATGTTTACTGTTCACAGCAAGGGAGGCCAGGCAGTATCAGAATAATTACTACCAATTGTCAGGCACTGCTGGTAGAGTGCCAGGCTCTTTGCTGGGAACTTAAAATCTGTGATCTGGGGGCTCCCTTGATGCTCCAGGGGTTAAGGCTCTGAGCTCCCGATGCAGGGGCTGGCGAGCCCCTGGTTGGAGAACTACATCCCACAAGATGCAAAGAGTTCACATGCTGCAGCTAAAGATCCTGATGCTACAACGAAGATCAAAGATCCTGAGTGCCACAACTGAGACCCAGGCCAGCCAAATTAAGTAGACACACAGAAAACAGGTGACGTCATTTTACAAAGGAACTATCATCATCTCCTTCTCTCATCCTTCTCTCAAGTGAGGAACTTGTGGCTTAGAATTTATGTGACATGCCTCGAGGCGCATGGCTGACAGGTGGCAGAGGCAGGCTAGTTCCCATGTCAGTGTGACTTTAAAGCCTGTGCATCCCCTTCGCTCCCACTGCACAGCATAATTCCTTGAAGTCTCACAATCATCTTAATCTCAGGGTCCTTGCCCCCACACTTGAAGTCATCCTTAGCTTTCTAATAACCGATTCTCTTCAGATTCCATGTAAACTGTTTTTAAGGATTGTGGGGGGATGGGTCACAAATAAGCAAATATGAAAACATGTAACTATTAATAGCAATATAATTCACACCCTGTATCCAGTACTGTTCCTGGTGTCATAAGCTCCTGCAGTGCCTTTCATATTGAAATCTACTTCGAAATAACCACCATAAAAGTTCAAAGCAATGCCAGCTTTAGATACATAATCATCTCATGTAATCCTCACAACAATCCTAGAAAATCCGTAACATCGTCCTCAGTTTATAAAGATAAGCAGAAGCTTATTAAAGAACTTGCCCAAGGTCACACTATAGGTAGTGCAGCAATATGATTCCAGACACTAAACTCTCCATTTTCATAAAATGGCATATATTCCTGTGATGGTTATATACTTTTTAAAAATATACTAAAAAATATTTGGTCTGAATTTGTGTATTTGTAGAAATTTTCATATAGGACTGCTTATATTCTGCTCATACATCAGTCAGAATTATATACTTTCATTCTGTGGCACTACATTTAATAAGAAGAAAATGTTAATCAGCATACTTAACATTTTCATATATTTTTATTATTTGCACTAGGGAACTTGAAATCTATGTGAAGAAGTAGCTGAACAATACATATTTTCTTAATAGCATTGCATCCTAAGAAAATAGGATGTTTCGTGATGGTTAAAATCAAAATAATTTAGGGTCCAACAATAAGAGAGTTGGTATTCGACCTTTTTACAATCCTAATTTAGAAGCAACTAGAGTATCTTTCAGTTTATTTGTTTGTAAAAACAAGTATTTGATACCAGTTTAATGAAATAAGTGAATCGCAAAAAGTTGTAAAATAAATGGGAAAAGTATAGAGGCAAACAGGTCAATATAGGAATCACCATCTGGTATTCCCCATTCCTCTCAACTTGCTATTTATATCCTTCAAAGTAAACATACAAATCATTTTAGAAAAGGGGCTATAGGAAGGGAACAGAAAAAATGAAAAATATATGATAGAGTGTATCTAAAGAATCTATACATTTGTCTTATTTTTTCATCTACATGCGACACTTACTAATTACTTCATTTTAGAGACAAGCTCAAAACAAACCATGCAGCAATGCTTGTGAATCAGCTGACTGAACACAGCATCTAGACTGGGAAGTGGGCAAGCTCCCACTTTTAATCAATATACAAAACAGAGGCCCAACACACTTACCAATTGGTACTTGTTCAGGTTGGCTGAGAGAAACAAATGCTGATGTGTCATCAATCCAAGATATCTGAATGTTACCTGAAATATTGAATTAAAAGCAAAATAAGCATTTAGCCATTTAGATAGCTATTAGATTCCATTTGTACATCTGATATATTTCAGAACATCCATCAATTTAAAGAGAGATGTGGTGTTAGTTTAAAAGATGATCAAAATCTCAGCACTGCAGAGAAATAAAACTTAAATCTATCATAGTAGCTACTAAAGTTAAAACTTCAAGAAACCAGATAAACTAGGAAAACCAGAAGAATCGTCTAAAGTTTGTTTTAAAAACAAACAAAAAAAGATCCTTCTGGACTAAATCCTGAGGCAGTTTATCATTCAACCCAATCTCCTGCCAGGGTTAGAGACTTTTTTCCAATTAAGATCAGGAGTAGGGAGTACCCTGGTGGTCTAGGATTCTGCACTTTCACTGCTGGGGTCAGGATTGAAAATAAACAAACAAATGAAAACTAATGAAGACTTAAATGAAGGATTATGCCAGGTTCATGCACTAAAAGACTAAAAGTCCATGAACCTGGTATGTTTTTAAAAAGATCACTAGTAAAACCCAGAGAGCATGCATGTAAGAAATAAGAAAAAGTTCATGCTGATCTCAAGGCCAGGGAAAGAACTCAAATAAAGAAAAAGAGGTAGGGGATAAAGGACGAGGAAAAGAAGGCGTCAGAGAGAGGAAACCAAGACAGACCAATACAGAAAAGAAAAACACAGAGGGACAGAAAGCAGTATAGTGGCACAAAATGACTTTCACATACAGAGACAAGTCCTCTGCAAAGGCGAAACGCAAACAGAATAGAATGCGGGAGAGTGGACAGAGGCAGGAGAGGAGCAGAGGGCCGGGAGCTGGAGAAAACCCAGGGGCAAGCAGAAATCTACCCACTACCCTCTTCCTGGAAAAACACAGAAGACTGGAATTTTTTAAAAATGGCTAAACATCACCAAAACATAGTGATGAAAAAATGGCTTATTATCTATTAAAATTTTTGAAGGCTTCAGAATACTTGAAAACTGCTTTGCATCTCCTTCACAGGAAAGAACTTTCACTTCCTGCTGCACCGTGGGGCGCCAGGACCTCCTCAATTACAAAAGTCACTACCATTACTTCCTTAGCTCTCTACCCTGTATGTTTTTTTTAGACAAATAGTATTTGGGGGCTTCCCAGGTGGCTCAGTGGAAAAGAATCCAGCTACCAGTGCAGGAGATGTGGATTCAATCCCTGTGTCAGGAAGATCCCCTGGAGGAGGAAATGGCAACCCACTCCAGTATTCCTGCCTGGGAAATCCCAGGGACAGAGGAGACTGGTGGGCCATAGTCCTTGGGGTTGCAAAGAGTTGCACACGACTTAGTGACTCAACAACAATATTTAACGTTTCTCAAGTAGTTACTCTAGGCCACATACTATTCTGAATGCATTCCATGGATCAGCTCATTTTGATCATCCTGACAAGCCTATTAAATAGGCAGCAGCATCACCATCATCATCTCCAAGGAGGAAACACACAGCGGTTACCTGTTCAATATCACACAGCTAACCTTTCTTTAATTAAAATGAAAAATATTCTACTCAGAGAATCCTGCTGAATTTAGCCAATTAAAGTTTAAGTAAACAGGGGTAAGAGCAACACAAGATGGGAAAGAACATCGAAAGCTTACCAAAGGAATGTGCTGTGAAATCTAACTGCATTTAAATTAAAAAGCAGGACTAGAATTTCAGAAGTCATTTAGACTACCTGCAAAGATTAGGATAACTTGCCAGAAATATATTTGCATACACTTACGTTCCTAAAAATTGCGCAATGTTTTGTACTTATAAAAGCTAATATATGTTTATTTTAAGAAATATTGAAAAGCATAAAAAGGAAGAAAAAAATCCTATCTAAAACATTCAGTGATAAGAGCACAGTGCATCCTTTCAGTTTGATTTCTAAGTTCAAGAAAAATGACGTTAGTTATATAGGAATTCTACTTTGTATCTGCTTTTAACTACAAATGGTAAAATATAAACACTTTACCATGTTTTAACAAACTCTTCAACTCTTTCTAAAAGGGCTACATACTAAGCTGTTGGGGAGACACATCAACATTCACCCAACATGCTTATTATTGGACATTCAGGTTTTTGTTGCTTCCATTTTAATCACAAATTTACAGAGATGACAGTTTAAATACTTTGTTTATTAAAATTAAGAGACACTCCTGAAGACTTACAATCAGAATGGCCTTTATAAACCCTAATCAGAAGACTATTCAATTTAATCTAATCGACTGACCTGATAAAAAAGGTAACAGAAGAACCTACCTCATACTTGGTCCTCTCAAACATCCATGGTTGTCTGCTGGACTATTCAATATCAAGCAGCAACTGTCTGCCCTTATGAAATAGGTACTCTCTTTCAATTTCATCTTAACAATGATTTAGCCTAGACTTCTTCCCTATGGGTCGTCTTAAGGGGCTAACTGCTCTCGATTTCCATGGATATAGAAGAATAACAGTGCTCTACTGTGGGATGCTAGCAAAAGGTCCTCAGATCATATTGGCGTAAGAAAGCAGCATACCAAGCTCCAAAAACTCTGAGTGAGATGAAAACTTTGCAATATTAATCCTCTTTTATGTCCAAGCTAAAGCCATCTATATACTCTGACCACCTAAACCGAAAGAGGAGCAGGACCCTAAAAGGACATCTATACTTATGTTTGACTTACCAAAGGCACTGAAAAGCTGGTAAAGGTCGCTCGTTTTCCATTCTTTGGGGAATGTCACATGGAGGACATGATCACGTTTAGGCTGCACTACAAAACAAATTTTTGATGAAAGGTTGATGGCTGAAAAGTGGACAACAGACCAGGGTTCGTCAATGAAACTGAGCCCAGGCTAACTTGGAGAATCATTACAAAAGCCTTGCAATTACCAAATGAGCCCTAATGTCCATGTTTATCTAACTTAAAAAAAAATGCACTGTCCAAATTGAATGGACTAACTGTGTTTGAACAGACGCAGTCCCGAGTCATAATCTTGTTTCCTAATCCCACAGCCACCACTTGAGAGCAAGAGACCGAACCACTCAAGTCATTGGTGGTTACAGACTGGGGATGACGAGACTCAGCTCACAGAACTGTTGCAAGGATGACAGGTTTGAGCATCAAAACTAATATGAAGTGCAACACAGTATGTCCTCAAACGTCTACTGCAGTGATTATTATCATCATGTACGAAGTGCAATTCCTCTGTTTCTATATGCCTATGACTTATATTAAGGCAATTCACCAAGGCTACAAAAACAGCAATGGAAAAGAACAATCAGAAGAAGCAACAACTACCTCTCAAACAGCCTGGTTGGCCAAGCTCTTAAAAGAGGAAAGAAAAAAAAAAAAACTACCCACAAAACTTAAATATATACATACTTAAATAACTGGAAAACAGAAAATGTACTGTTATTGACATGGCTAGTACATCTTGAAATCTATTACATATATAATGTATTTACAGAAAATCATGAACTCAGAGTGAAAATGGAGTAATGATGAGAAGATATATATTTTTTTAAATTCAACTCATGTATAAACTGGAAAACGTAAGTAAAGAGATGGGTTAATCAAGGCCCAAGGGTAACATTAACTTAAGTGTACTATTCATATCAACCACAAAATCACTGGCTATTTTTAAGTGAATAAAGCTCTTTCTTCAGTAATTCTGTTCCTGTTATCCTTTCCAGACCACACACTTAAATGTGCAGATGCAATGAGAAAATAAAAAAATCACTTACAGTCTGGTCCTTCCAAGTTTAGATAGGGAATATCCATGACTCTCATAAGAAATAACCTACCAAAAGAAAAGGAAAATGGATAATGGACTAACTTGTATTTTTTTTTAAAGCAACTGATATAAATATCTAGAAAATTCTTTCATAGAAGCTCCTTAATTATATTACCTTATTTCTAAAATTATTTTGAAGAGTCTTAAGATCCACTTAACATCTTTCTCTAGGGCTAAATATTAGTCAGACACGACTGAGCACACTTCTTGAGTCTGAAGTATTAATTATAAATAGAAAACAAAAGCTGGTATCCCCAATACCTACAACAGTTCCTGGCACTCAGAAGCTACTCAGTATATATTAGCTAAATGAATAAAATTAGTCATCAAAGAGTCAAAACGAAGTCCTCTGCTGAGCTGCCCTGTTAGTCCAGAGAAACTGAGAGAAAACAAGTCCTACAGTGTGTCGACCATCTTAACCCCCGTGAACAACTGTCCCCACAAACTGTAAAGGCAATCCCTATGGACTGGTGTTCTGTGAGCTAGGAATGTATCACCAGTGTCTTTCTTTTCTTCTTTTTTTAAAGTGAAATGCCATCACTGGATGAGTACTAATCTTACTGGGTGAACTGTCATTGCTGCTGCTGCTGCTAAGTCACTTCAGTCGTGTCCGACTCTGTGCGACCCCATAGACGGCAGCCCACCAGGCTCCCCTGTCCCTGGGATTCTCCAGGCAAGAACACTGGAGTGGGTTGCCATTTCCTTCTCCAACGTGTGAAAGTGAAAAGTGAAAGTGAAGTCGCTTAGTCATGTCTGACTTGTAGCGACCCCATGGACTGCAGCCTACCAGGCTCCTCTGTCCATGGGATTTTCTAGGCAAGAGTACTTGAGTGGCTTGCCACCCATTTAAAACATATTAAAAGCATGAAGCAAAATAATCCTTGGTAAAAACAAACAAAAAACCTATCACACTGATAGAAACCACAGCAGTCATTTATGTGTACTTTTAAAATGCATACAAAGGCACTTTTTAAAAGAGTGCTTCTAAATTACAGCTCTCCATAACAATTTGCTTTTATTTGCAAGATTGTGGGCAAAACATCAGGCATTCTGTTGTCTGTAAGATGATTTTAATGAGTTTTATTTAGATAACGGCATATTGTGCATTTCTGGTAGGGACTGCATTATACAGCAAATTAAAAAGGCAATCCAAGTGCCCAACAAGCAATTAGTTTGGCTTCACTGACCTGCAATTAAGGCACATTATTACCAGGCATTCAAAAGCCAGGCAGGGCATGATCCAGTTTACAAATGGAACCATCAGCATGAATACCACTGTTCTGTGAACGCCAGAAAAAACAAAGTCCTGGTACTCTGCGGTTTGAGGACTTGTTGCCTAGCCTACAATTTAATAAACCAAATCCTATGGCTAAGAAACCAAATTTATTTTTAGTTCACTAATTTAGGCTCAAGTGTACTATTCTGGATCCGGTAGCTGGTTCACCCAGTTTAATCGATACCTCCTGCAATGCCAGAAAACAATGAGACATGTAAAAGCATAGATTCCCCTCGAAAGTGGTTGTTAATATTACTGACAACCAGAACCTGATAAGTTAGTCCTGGGTTAGAAGGATCTATATTTTTATGGTTCAAATAATTCTCAATTCTCCATTTAGTAAATTGAGAGATGGCTCCCAACTCTAAACCAAAAAAGGAAAAAAAAAACCCAAAACAACTTTCAGTAAAAGTTGAGTTGAAGAAACATATCAACTACTATAAAAATAAATTGTGTACCCAAATTTTAACAGAAGAATAAAAACTGAATCAACAAGATGTTCACTGCTATACCTTCAAAAGCACCAGTAATCAAAATCAACCTCCAGATTCAACAACATGTGTGGGTGGGTAAATTACAGTTCATCATTCCAACAGAATTAATTTCAAGATAAGTTTCAAAAAATTCAAAACATCAGTAACTTGCAGGGCAATTTTTAATTAAAAGAAAAAAGCCCAAAATTTTATACTATGGTGACAGCTTTGTAAAACACTGACAACATTAAACCAAAAAAAAAAAAATACTCCCCACTTCCTGCTCTGAAAAAAAAACAGCCAATGGTTTTGGGAAACTGAGTTTTGTTCTTCAAAAATCCTTTTGTGAATATTTTTTAGACTTAAACAAGAAAACAGAGGCCCCAGGGGTAATAACTAGAGATTTTCTTAGAGAAAGTTCAACTGAAAACACCAGGAGAATCAATCCTGCATATCCTGGCACTGCCCCACCTGCTGCGGGGAGGTGAAGATAAAGTAAAATCACAACTCTGGGTGTGCAGCTGCTTTCTTTCTTTTAAAAACACTGTTTTCCTCTTAAAGCCATGTGGCCTCACCAAGTTTAGAAAATCTGTTGTCATATAAATACAAACAAGGATGACATTGAAAAAACAGACTTCCCCAGTTCTCTCACCATGTAAATATGTATTTTCTTAATTTTAAAGATACATTTTGTCAAGCATCACACTGGCTGTTTGTCCTTTAGTATTTCATCTTGATCATAAGTTATCGTTTCTGTTTAAACTCAGTAAAAATTTATTCTCAGCAGAAACAAGCAAAAGATTTTTTTTAAGTTAGTTAATCCTACACTACCTTGTTTGCTAGCTCAATACTTCAACTAAACAGAAACCCCTTCTAAATGAACTATATTAATAGCCCTTCTCACTCATCCCTCCACCTTCATGTTTGGGCTTTACAGAGAAGCAAATCACCCCAAACCCTGGAAGAACACGCAAACCAACTCTGTGTGTGACTTGGCTGACTGCACCCCATGCAACTGGGAAACCAATTCTAAAACGAGCTGAGCGTCTGTGGAACAGAACCAAAGTCAACTCGCCGAGGGCCTCCCTCTCCTTTTAGGCCAGATGATTTGCAGGCCACTGCTCTGGAAGCATCCCCGCCTGCCCTTTTGAGGGAAAATTAAAACATTTCATTGCATGCACGCCTCATACTGACTGGCTGTCAGATGGCCTACACTGACACCCTGGGATGATCTGATAAAATACCTCATGTGCGGCTCATCTGACCCAACAGTTTTCATTTTAACATATGAGAAATGCACTAGGCAAGCAGAAATACTGACAAGCACATGAAAGGATGCTCCTTCCCTGTGAATTGTATTGAAGAACAGTCTCTCCCAGAAGGCCTTTCATCTGCAGATATTGGAAACACACTCGGACCATTGCTTGCAGGAAATGTTATTTTTATTTCATCTGAGATTCAGGGCGGCTATAATTTGGGAGAGACACACAAGACTGTGTGGGGCCCTGGCCACGTTCCTGCAAGCTTCTGATGAAACACTATTTTTGCACTTATTCTCTGAAGGACTGACAATGATTCTGTCAAAGACTAAAACTAAAGTTCCCGGCTGATACAAGGGCCATCCCAGTACACCACATGACTCGTGTTCACATTCTAGATGCTATCAAATAAAGTCTACCCTTTGGGGAATTTGTCAGTTTTTTAATGTTCCATGATACTGGCGATGTTGTTCAGCGCGGCTTTCAAACATCCGGACAGATCCAAGGGTGGAGCACAGCATACTCTGGGGTCATTCACTCAGCAGACTGGGTGACTTCAGCTCAACCTCTTAATAGGCTACACAGAATAGGCTGTGGACAATGCCTTTATGTCCAAACAGCCACCCAGCTCTGCTGCCATATGCTGCATGGCACTCACGGAAAGTCATCTGCTGACATTCTTTTCTGACCATGACGGTATGACACTGTGATCTAGACTATGTTAGAAGGCTTGTAGTCATAGGAGAATTTCATTTCAGACATAAAGCTTCTTAGGACCCTAGAACCTTGAGCACTTACCAAAATGTGTTTCCCCAGACAGGCATCTTGATAGGAATGCAAATTCCTGGGCCCCACCCACTTAAGTCCTACCGACTCAGAACCTGGGAACTGAAAATCACTGGGTTCACAGAAAAAAAGTATGTTTAAGACTGTGTTAATTTCCACAAATGATGATTCACTGATCAGCTGGGTAATAATGACTTGTGTCAACTTCTCCAAAAAGGTATTAGTCTTAATGATTTGTTTGCAGTAAATTATTTTGACTTAAGAGAAACAGAAACCTATCACAACAAACATCAAGGACTACCTCAACATCCAGGCAGCAATAACATAAGGCTTCCACCATTCCCTGAAACCGGGAAGTCAACTGTGGCAAACTAGGTTCTCTGCAAGAGGTCAATTGGGGGAAACAACTGCTGACAACTGTTTTCCTCATTTTGAAGAAGAAAGTAAAAAAAGATGGTGTAAACTACTCTCTTGGCAACTCACTGGCAAAAGTCCAACCCTTTCTATGACCTGGCGACAAAGCAGCCCCTCCGGCATCACAAGCTTTAGCCACTAATACGGCCCCCACGGCTGGCACACACACACACACACACACACACACACACGTATCTCCAAACTTGTCAAAATTCTCCAACTTTACCAACAAGCTTCAGACCCAAATTCTGGCAAGCACAAGACACACTGAGCAGCTCAAAAGAGGTACACTAAGGTCCAATGGTATTCTTTGAGACACAAGAGTTTGTCTTGGACTGTGGCTTATCTGAATCATTTGCAGTTGTCCAATGTGAAGTGAAGTGAAGTCGCTCAGTCGTGTCCGACTCTTTGCAACCCCACGGACTATAGCCCACCAGGCTCCTCCATCCATGGGATTCTCCAGGCAAGAATATTGGAGTGGGTTGCCATTTCCTTCTCCAATGTGAAAATAGATGGCAAACAGTGCTGGAATTAACCTGCTTTATGCAGCTGTGCTCAAGAAAACATAAAGGGCAAAGGTGACATTCAAAAATGCAGACAGGAAGTCCTGAAGGTGATTTAGGAATATTTTGCACAGAGGCTCAAACCTCTGGGAACCAAAAAGATCATTACGGTTCGTTAAAATTCCACATGACCAAGTCTACATGTAAAGCCAATAATTCTATTCAGAAATGAAAGGAAATATTTCATTTTGCTCCTGCAGCAGCATGGTTTCCACTGCTGTTAAGTGATGGCAGAAAAAGACAGTGGATCAGTGACTTGCACTTGGGGCCACTTAAAGAAGCAATCGGCAGGACTTCCCTGGTAATCCAGTGTCTAAGACTCTGCACTCCCAGTGCAGGGGGGCCCTGGGTTCAATTCCTGGTCAGGGAACTAGATCCCACATGCTGCAACTCATGATCCCACAGGAGTTCGCATGCCTCAACTAAGGATCCCGCATGACGAAAGAAGACCCGGCACAGTCAAATAAATAAATTCAAAAGAAAGAAACAAAAGAAACAACTGGCAAAAAACCAGTAATACCCAGCACAGGGCAGTGGATGTGCATCTGACAGAAGGCCCGACACACAGGTTAGGCTGTAAGTGGACCATGATGTTCGCCCAACACACCACTGAAGATCAGCAATGCGGTGCTGCTAACCACTAGTTTTAACATCTTTGAAAAATCCTTGATTGAATTTTTTTAAGTTACCAAATTATACAACAGCACAATCTCAATTAATAAATGAAACAGAGATAGAAAACACATTAGCAGGAAATACACCAAATGACAGTTTTTTTTTCGTTTTGGCTGGTGGAATTACAAGTGGGTAACTGGAAACAGTGTCAGACTTTATTTTGGGGGGCTCCAAAATCACTGCAGATGCTGATCGCAGCCATGAAATTAAAAGACACTCCTTGGAAGGAAAGTTATGACCAACCTTGATAGTATATTAAAAAGCAGAGACATTACTTTGCCAACAAAGGTCCGTCTAGTCAAGGCTATGGTTTTTTCCGTGGTCATGTATGGATATGAGAGTTGGACTGTGAAGAAAGCTGATCGCCGAAGAATTGATGCTTTTGAACTGTGGTGTTGGAGAAGACTCTTGAGAGTCCCTTGGACTGCAAGGAGATCCAACCAGTCCATTCTAAAGGAGATCAATCCTGGGTGTTCATTGGAAGGACTGATGCTAAAGCTGAAACTGCAATACTTTGGCCACCTCATGCGACGAGTTGACTCACTGGAAAAGACTCTGATGCTAGGAAAGGTTGGGGGTGGGAGGAGAAGGGGATGACAGAGAATGAGATGGCTGGATGGCATCACCGACTCTATGGACATGAGTTTGAGTGAACTCCGGGAGTTGGTGATGGACAAGGAGGCCTGGCGTGCTGTGATTCATGGGGTCGCGGAGAGTCGGACACGACTGAGCAACTGAACTGAACTGAACTGAACTGAATCTGTGCTTCAATCAGGATAAGAATATATTACTTTTTAAAAGGACAAGGTTCCTGACTAAAATAAGTGTTTGTTACGGCACACTCAGCCTCCTCTGATGCTCTGGTATCTGGAGGACAGGCACCAAGTCCTATCACACAGGGAAAGAGGAAGCAGCTTCTTCCTGCTCCGGTGGCTTACCCTTGGCCATCATAGGAGCAGAGACAGATTCAGACCCAAAGTTTCCCCATTACTAGTCTTATACTAAAGGCCTCACCTTCTCTCTGCCAGGTACCCCCTCACATGCATGTGAGCTAAATCGCTTCAGTCGTATCCAACTGTGGAATTCTCCAGGCAAGAATATTGGAGCGACTTGCCATTTCTTCCTCCGGGGCATCTTCCTGACCCAGAGATTGAACCCACATCTCTTACATCTCCTGCACTGGCAGGCAGGCGGGTTCTTTACCACTGGTGCCACCTGGGAAACCCACACCCCCTCACATCGGGCTTTTAACCCGAGCTCTTCCCACAGCCTCATGTGAAACAGTGAGCCTGCAGTCCCCGCAGGAGCCTCTAAGGGACAAATGAGGACTCGCGTCCTGAATCACCTCTAGTGCAAGAACTTGAGATGCAAGATATCAGACATAGGCTTTTGTCGGTATTTTTTGGCAATGCTCTAAGGGTTGATTAAATTATAGCTTCATGCAACCAGGCAGAGTCCAGATAGAAGAAATTAGGTTGCTTTGTGAGAAGAGCTTTGGGTTGACTGAGGAAGGCAACCAGGATGAAGGAGCAGAGAAGACAGCCATGCTGCTGCAGGTCAAAGGACAACCTTTCCACATCTGCAGTGCAGAACCAGCTGCAACCCGGGCCTTGGGCCTCACAGTCACACCTCCCCCACACACCATGATCACCATCAGGAAAACCCTGTGAATCAGCGCATCTTTGGGCTGAGTGAGATAATGAGGTGTCTAAATACAAGAGCTTTATTTTCTGTAAGGTCAGATCTATACACATACACACAGGCCTGAATGATCTAGAAGGATTTCTGATGTTACAGCCTGTCTTCATAAAAGAGGACAGTGTTTACTCTGGTTCTGCCTGAGCAAAAGGAAAACCCTCCAGCCCCCAAACTTTTCATTCTTCCACCTAGAAACTCAGTATTTCATTTAAAGAGTAAACATGTGCATTTGTTCAAGACTACACATCTCTTCCTAAAAAGCTTTACCTCAAAGAACAGATTTCCAAGCAAAACTGCACTCCTCTGATGCCACTGCAGACCGGAATACGGAGATGCCGAGTACAATCTCATCTCAGCACGATCTGAGTGGTGAATTAATTTGCACCTAAGTCCAAGTCCCAGGCCTCCCAGAGGAAAACTGAAACCTTTAACGACTGCCAGCTCTACTGTTCTTGCGAATGGTCTTGGTATTTCCTTCAGGGCACAGCAGTAAAAAGTACTTCATGAGAATCGTGTATGCAAGGGCTCATCATTATACATATTTATGCGCCATAGAAAACTAATTTTATCATCCAGGGTAGGAAGCATGCAGACATCTCTCACAAAATAAGCTCATTTATTTTGCTCACTAAAGCTCTTGTGTAAAATAAGAGGGCAACCCCTGGGTAGAGGAGAGTCACTGTGGCACCAGTTATTTTCATTTCACTCGGGGTCGGGGGAAGTGGGTGCACGTGCAATTTCCAATCTAGTTACTTGATGTCTTGACAAATAGAGCATTACCCGACATTTGTTCCAAAGCCAACTAATGTCCCTTCTCGGAGATGTAACGCAAGAAACTAGGGGGGTGTGGGGAAGAAAGGCAAAAGGAAAGAAAGTCAGCAGCTCGTTTAAACAGTCTCCATCAAATGAACCATATCAAATTACATCAAATAAAAGTGTTAAACTAAACACTGTACAAAGGCAACGTCTGCTGGACCTATAAAACAGCAGATTGTAAAATATCAGAGGAAACTGGTCGCACTTGATCCGGTGGTCCAAGTCAACATCTTTTAGAATCAGTGCTCAAGCCAAACATACAGAGAAAGAAATCTTTCAGTGATACTAGCATTGTCTTTTAAGAAAACGTCCTACTAACTGTCGAGCTGTCTCTTTTAGAGACTGATGCTCTCTAGGAGGAAGAATCCTATTCCCAGCTGAGGAAAGACCTGAGTTATCCCTGACTCGACTGTTTCTGGGGCCCTCAGCAGATGGCCTCAGCTTGCAAATGAGGGACCTTATTACCTACCTCCTCAGGGATGCTGTCAGAAATTATAGTCGCTATGGGTAAAACACTCTGAACCATGCAAGATATTCAATGGAGAAGATACTTGGCAGCTAGTCTAAATTCCCTCATGGCTCAGCCAGTAAGGAGTCTGCCTGCAATGCGGGAGACCTGGGTTTGATCCCTGGGTTGGGAAGATCCCCTGGAGAAGGAAATGGCAACCCACTCCAGTATTCTTGCCTGGAGAATCCCATGGATGGAGAAGCCTGGTAGGCTACAGTCCACGGGGTCGCAAAGAATTGGACACGACTGAGCGACTGAACAGAACAGAACAGAACCTTACATGAGGATATATCCAAAACTATCCAAGTGAACCCTACACACCATCACAACTGTCCTTACAAAAGAAAGAGGGAGACAGGATACACACAGAGGGGGAGGCAGAGACTGAAGTGACACGGTAACAAGCCAAGGAGTGCCATCATCACCAGGCTCTAGAGAGGCAAGGAACCGATCCTTCCCAGAGCCTGTGGAAGGAGCACAGCCATACCTATACCTTAATTTCAAACTTCTGGCCTCCAGAACTGTGAAAGAATAAATGTCTGCTGTTTTAGGTCACCTACCAAGCTTGTGGAGATTCAAATAGGAATCACAGGAAGCTAAGATGATATCCTGCTAAGAAGGAGGCAAGCTGCTTAAACATATATCCAGGGACTGATTTTTTCTAACCTCTACAAATTGTAATGATAAACAAGTTATTAAGCTGGAGAGACATGTACTTTAAAGTAACCAGAGTCACTCCAAGGCTAGAACGGGCCCACATGTAGACAGCCCGTGGGGGCCCACAGGGCTAACACACCGAGTAGAGGTATGTGGCGTGGCTTTCCCTTAAGGTGTCTCTAAAAAGTGGCCTTCTGATAAAACCCCAGAAGCAGCTTGCCTGATAAATCTTTGGGAAAACAAGGTTGCCAGGCAGAGATTAGGTAAGGCGAGATCAGTTTGAGGCAAGCACCCCGTGCCTAACAACTAGTTTGGAAACGAGCACTAGTCTCGCGTCTGAAGAAGCCCCACACTCCAGGCTGTTTCACCCTGTCTTTCACCTTCATGAAAATCAGGGCGCTCACTTTCGGGGCAACCAAACCAAGCCAACGCTTGGAGACTACCTCCAGCCTACTGATGTGGGAAACCCAAGGGGTTGTTTCAATAGATTAAGATCTCACTGGAGCAATGAGTTGCTCAAGACGAGACAGTTCACGAAAGGACAAATCCATAGATAGAAAAGCAGGTGAGAGGTTTACCTGGGGCTGAGGGGAGCAGGGGGATAGGGAATTACTGCCTAATGACCACAGAGTTTGTTTGGGGTGAGGAAAAGTTCTGGAAACAGATAGTGGTGGCGGCTGTGCAACACTGTGGATGTACTTCCTGCCACTGAATTGCACACTGAAAAATCATTAAAATGGCAAATTGTATGTTATGTATAGTCTACCATAATTTTTTTTTAAATGTATAATGTCATATACCCCAAACCACTGAACTGTACACTTTAAATGGGTGAATTGCATGGTGTGCAAATTTATATCCCAATAAAACTGTTAAAAAAAACAAAAAGAAACCACTTTCAAAGGGTCATTAGTAAATGCTACTTCTTTACTTACCAATAAAAATCTACAACTAGAAATGCTGCCCAGCCCAGACTGAGATATGACCATATGCCTCAAAGGGGGAAATAAAAAGCAAAAAAGACGTACATGCAAATCTTCCTGAGTACCACTGAGTTACAAGCACGCTTTATTCTCCTCTCCCTCTTTTTTCTGATCAAGGCTCATAACTGAATACAAAGCCCACCTTATAGGAGGCCTACAGTACTAAAGATATTTTCTTTAAAAACAAAAAACTCTCCATTTGTTCCCAGCATTTGGTCAACAGAAGCACATCTTCAAAGTATAAATGTCCCCAAAGCAGTGACAAGCTGACTGAGGCCTATGACATGTCAGGCACTGTGCATTTTATATACATTCTCCCATGGCACTCTGACGGCAACCCTATCCAATGGGTACCATCGTTCTCAACTACAGATGAGGAAGCTGAGGCACAGAGAGGGTAACTTGCTCAAGGGGGTCCAGATATACGGAGCGGGGCTGGGATTCAAATCCAGGTACCTGATCCCAGAGACCACAAATGCCTGTACCCTGAAGTGACGCAGTTCTACTGGAGAAATTAACCAAATGATTTTAACACGTGAAATGCATATGGAAACCCATTATGTTGAGCACCATGACACTCACAGGTAGGCCTTCCCAACAGCACAAACTGTGTTGCACCTCTCGCTTATGTTGTAAAACTGGAAAGCTCTTGGGGGAAATTACTCTGACACTTAAAACAATGGACTCATGGGCTTCGCTGGTGGCTCAGTGGTAGAGAATCCACATGCCAATGCAGGAGATGAGGGTTTCATGCCTGATCTGGGAAGATCCCACATGCCGCGGAGCAACTAAACCCATGCACCACAACTACTGAGCTTGTGCTCAAGAGCCTGGGAGCCACCAACTACTGAGCCCACAGGCACAGCTACTAAGTCTGAGCACCCTAGAGCCCACGCTCCGCAACAAGAGAAGCCACTGCAATGAGACGCCCGAGCACTGCAACTAGTGTAGCCCCCACACACCACAGCTAGAAAAAGCCAGAGCAGGAACGAAGACCCAGCACAGCTAAAAATAAACAAATTATTTTTTAAAAAAAGAACCACAATGGACTTAATTGATACCCAAGCTTAACAAGATCTCAGTAAAGACATATTGACTCCATACCCCAAGATGGTAAAACCTGACAGCAATTGCTGGGAGGCTTCACAGGTGGCACATTAGTAAAGATCCACCTGCCAACATAGGAGATGCAAGGGTCAGGAAGATCCACCGGAGAAGGAATTGGCAACTTCCTCCAGTATTCTTGCCTGGAAATTTCCATGGGCAGAGTAGCCTGGTGGGCTACAGTCAATGGGGTGACAAAGAATTAGACACTCAGTCGGAGCATCTGAGCACACACGCAGGACAGACTGGCCTTGCATTCTTGTTACTCCAGTACCTTTTACTCCTCTGTATGAGAAGGGGCAGGCAGGACAGGAGAAGGTAAGGTGAGGGCTGCCCTGCAGGGGTGTAGGTACTGCTCTCATGACAGACAAGCAGGGTCTGCACTTTTGGACATGTGGTTCACCCAGTGGATGACATGGTTCAACATGAAGGGTGGCTGCTGGTAATCGAGACAATAAGCGTGGTTCTGTCCAGCACCAGCGAAAGGAGGTTTCACACGGATCTGAAGTATTTTGTTTTTCTACAACCCTTCAGTTTAAAAAATCTCTCTGATGTTAAAGGTGAAGCACAGGCTAATATGTTAGCAGAAAGAACTTACTGCCCGCACATGATTGCTCTCCATGGAGGAAAAGGGAGAAGACAACAGTGTGCTTGATCTCAGGCACCGCAATCATTCTTCCTGCTCACCACTTACCATTGCTTTGTGTACCTATACAGGCTTCCAGAAATTGCTGGATTCATCTGCATAACAAAACTTTCTAAAATGCTTCAAATCAAAGCAATCTTGCTTCTATTATGTACCAATCTGACATACTTCATTGTCCTCTGATTTTTCTCAAGCAAACACTGAAAGGTGAGTACAGGAGAAGTGGATGCTTCACATTTGCTCCAGTTTTAAATCGGCACTTCAATCCATTTTCTTCTCAATCATGAAACTAAGAACATAAAAACACATGCTGCTACGATATCTACTGTTTTGAATTTCCCAGCATGTCAAATTGTCTTGTACTTCAGGAAAGGAAAATAACAGACCCTGGCCACCTACTAAGTCTGAGGAATTATGAAAGTCCTTTTGCATCTCATGTGACTTTTATAACTTACATGGGAGGGGGACAGTTCCAGTCCTGTTTTTACAGAGGAGGAAATGAACTGTCTTATCTTCAGCTTAGATGGAACACATGGCCCTGTCATCCTAGAAAGACTCCTGTTGAAATTCAGAACGCTGCAGGACTTCCCTGGTGGTCCAGTGGTTAAGAATCTGCCTTTCAATGCAGGCAGTGTGGTTTCGATCCCTGGTTCAAGATCCCACATGCCTCATCACCAAGAAGCCAGAACATAAACAACAGAAGCAATACTGTGACAAATTCAATAGAGACTTTTAAAAAATCATTAAAAAAAAAATTCAGAACACTTGTGCCAAGCATGACGCAGCTGTTCGATATAGTAAAGTGCAGGCACTTCTTCCTTTTTAATCCCACTACTTAGAGATTGGCCAAAATAAGATACGTGCTCATTTCCTTCCTCCTTCTAAGAACTGAGGAAAATCGAAAATAACCTTTCCCCAAAACCCTTCATAAAAGGTTATCTATTAATACAAGAGAGCTCAAGGGGTCTTGCAGAAACAGATGGCTTTTAATAAAACATAACACTAAAGTCTGATTATGTGCTTTCTGTCGTGCAATAAAAAGTATAAGCAGAGAGTATTTTTAGCTCCTTCCGGGCCTAAAAGGATTTGACCAAAGGATCTTCTCTAAGTCTGGTTTTCTATGCATTGATGAAAACTGACCAAGGTCATAAAAGAAGGTAAACCATTTCCTGAGCAGAGAGCCCACAACATAAAGGAAGAGCACGCTGCACACAGCCTGGCATTAGCAGTGGTCTCATCCTGATTTCCATCATTCGGCAACCTTAGGACTTTCATTCTGAGTCCAAAAAGGAAGGGAAAAACACGTGAGGTGCCCAGGAAAGGAAAGAGACAAATGGTACCTTGCAAAGTCCTGCTGGGACGTTTCCCTGGACAAACTGGGCTTAGAAAGTACCCTGTACTACACTCCATTTCTGCAATCTGCTCAAGAACCAACTGTCTTGGGATCTTCTCAATAGCTGACTTGGTAAAGCTTCCCCAAAAGGCACACCTAACACAGTCAGATGCTAATTTAAAATAATGCAGAAATAGGCTGGGTTTATCTTCACTGAAGGTTTACTTTTTAAACATAAATCTTGTGATAGAGCAAAATGTTATTTGCACGTGTAAGTCGTCTCATGTCCACCCAAATTCGTATTAGTGCTATACGTGTTTGGTTAAGCTTACATTGAGAAAAGCCAGGTGCCAAAAAGAAGGCTGTGTGCCAAAGAGTTGATGCTTTCAAACTGTGGTGCTGGAAAAGACTCTTGAGAGTCCCTTGGACAGCAAGGAGATCAAACCAGTCAACCCTAAAGAAAATCAACCCTGAATACTCACTGGAAGGACTGAAGCTAAAGCTGAAGCTCCAATACTTTGGCCACTTGATGCAAAGAGCTAATTCACTGGAAATCACTGATGCTGGGAAAGATTGAGGGAAGGAGGAAAAGAGGGTGACAGACGATGAAATGGTTGGATGGCATCACCGATTCAGTGGACACAAGTTTGAGCAAACTCTGAGAGATAATGAAGGACAGGAAAGCCAGGCATGCTGTGCTCCATGGGGTTCCAAACAGTCCAACACGACTTAGTGACTGAACAACAAGAAAAACAAATAAACCCTCAGAAAAATTTAGATTCTTCTAAAATCAACCACTTGAGATAATACTGACAGCAATTGCTGGACGTCTTTTTACAAGAGCAATCTTGAAGAAAAGTAATAAAATCAAGGTTTAATATTATAAACGAAGCCTGCATTTAGGTAAGAATGAGGTCAATATTGGCTTCGCAGGTGGTGCAGTGGTAATGAATGCACATGCCGATGCAGGAGATGCGTGTTTGATCCCTGGGTCAGGAAGATCCACTGGAGGAGAAAATGGAACCTCCACTTTAGTATTCTTGCCTGGGAAATCCTAAAGACAGAGAGGCCTGGTGGGCTAGTCGAAGGGATCACAAAGAGTTGGACACATCGGAGCAACCGAACACGCATCCACACACAACATCAAAAGCAACCGCTTTTCCCACTTTCTTAACGGGTTCAGAATGGGTGGCTGTACTTAACCAAGCCAGTCCAATATAGAATAAAAAAAGTCCTTATTTTGCACTTTAAATCCTGCTAGAATCTTTTTTCCCTTCAAAGATAAAGAAACAATTCTTCCTTCGCAGATAGGGAAAAATAGAGAAAAAAATCAAACTGGGAATGAATTTTCAGTGCAATATCACAGGAGGATTCCTAAACCTCAACTATTTTTGGTATGCATCTAGGTTTCAGCAAAAAAATAATCTGAATGGACTCCAGCCCCATTTAAAAGTGAAGTAATGTGTTTACTGCCCAGTTCTTCTGAGTAACATCTTTGCACATAATTAGCAATACCAGGGACAGCGGAGCCTGGTCGGCTGCCATCTATAGGGTCACACAGAGACGGACACAACTGAAGCGACTTAGCAGCAGCAGCAATACTAAATTGATCTAGAAATATATCAAGTTTAATTTAAACTTTTAAAGGGCTTCCCTTGTGGCTCAGTTGGTAAAGAATCCTCCTGCAACGCAGGAGACCTGGGTTCAATCCTTGGGTTGGGAAGATCCCCTGGAGGAGGGAATACCTGGTCTGGAGAATTCCATGGACTGTATAGTCCATGGGGTCGCAAAGAGTCGGACACGACTGAGCGACTTTCACTTCACTTGAACTTATAAACCAAAGCCCACGTTGACTGCTCTTCACTTGGCCACACAGATGACTGACAAACAAGAGACAGCTTCTATCCACCCCCATTTGTGACCATCACCTGGCTTTATTAGGAGCTGATTTTAGTGCAGAAGCAGGATTGCTGTTTTAAATATTTAAATGTAGTAAACGAGAATCCCAGGGACGGGGGAGCCTGGTGGGCTGCCGTCTATGGGGTCACACAGAGTAGGACACGACTGAAGCGACTTAGCAGCAGCAGCAGCAGCAGCAAACGTCTCCCCAGTTGCAAAATACTGCTGAACAACAAACTTAACATCACATGCATAAAAATGCCAGAAAGGCCACAATCCAAATGTATTTAGTGTCACTCACAGGTTCCATGGTTGATGCCATAATCGGTCCTAAGATTTACAAAGATAAACACTGCCCCCAACTGAGAGTTAAGGGGTTAGAAAATCCCATTTTGAACTGGACAGATAGCAAGAACTCAATTGGTGGCAGAATTAATTTTCCATGCAGAAAAATGCAACTTAATTTTCAATATACACTACACTGTTACCCAGTCCTCTTTTAAAGATTTTTTTTTTTTTACGTGAAAGATGTTTTTGAAAAGTCAAACATATTTACCTCTGAACTTCCACAGAAAAGAGCAAAGATTTAAAAAGGAAGAAGCCACAGGATGACAGAATTCACTAACTCAGACTACACAAATTTCAAACCTGTAGGAATCCAGATGTTTGGAATTAACTTCTGACTGCAGCATGGGGCACCTATGAACAAGCACTGTGATACCAGAATTTATAGACTCTGGAGGAGACGGCATTCTTACTCAGGAAAGCACTGATAGAAACGTAAAATGCTGCATATAATATAAGGAAATGATGTCACCAAGCCAACCCTGAAATGGCTCTCTCAGAAGTGGTGAGTGATGTGGGCTGCCCACTTCTGTCTGGCTCACCTAAACCTCCCAGAACCAGCCCTGCAAAGAGAGCTGGGGTAGAGACGAAGGCTTGGGGCCCTGGCACAAAGCCATGCTGTGGCCGGCTTGATGATCACATTCACAACTTTAGTCTCAACTGTGCCAAGAAAGCACCAGCCTCACTTTGAAGTAACAATCTAGAGATTCTTTGGAAATGCTCTGAAAGTAGACGTTTCCCTACAATCACAATGACTCCCTCCGACAGTGAAGGTGCGACTTCACCAGATCCATTCAGATGAGGGCTCGGGATGCAATGACCATCAAAACTGCTCCGCAAGTTATCTGAGAAATCATCTGTGTAACAAACATCTTCTTAGAAAGGACATTATTTAATTAGATAATAATGCAAGCATGAAGAATAATCTCACTCGTAAAGCCTGTTGGGGTTAAGTGAGGTCTGACTGTGTACACAGACACATACAGAGTCTCCCTCATGGGTCACTTACATTCTGAAGCCATCAGTCCTTTGTCTTGGAAGAGATGTGCTACCTTTCATAATGTTTTTTTTTCTAGCAAATATTGAATACATTCTTTTCGAAAAGGTAAATTTCTATTTTTCAAAAAACATCTGAGTTACCAGTGATGAGAAATATCTAAAAATGCCCGAGAGCTCCCAGTCACCCCTCACTGACATCCCAGATACTGGGCTCTTCCACAGGAGAGGATGCTGGGGCACTGGGACTCTGATTACTTACTTGTTAAAAAAAGGTTCGATGAGTTTTGATCTGGCAGATACATGACTCTTTGGAGGACTAAGAAAAGAACCTAATGAAGAAAAGAAGCAGAATATCACATACATTAAAGGAGACAAAGCCTGAAAAAAATATCTTGAAATCAACAATAGGGTTCCACAAGGGTAAAATAAGTGCTCATGTGGACCAAGTACCACAACCCCAGGGAAGCGGTCTGATGGATGTTCCTGTGTACTCCCCATCCCCGCTCCCAACCCCCTCTCCTTCCTCCCACTTCCTACTGGGTCAGTGGATCCCAGGGAAAGGGTAGACAGGGAAGATCCCCTCTGGACCATGGTATGTTGTCAGACAGGCACAGTGTATACCTAGGTAGTTGGCCATGGAGATAAAACACAGTCCTGTGATATAAGCATCATAGCCTGCCTCGTGGAGCTGTTCAGAAGCCGTGTCATAACTTGGAAAGCCTTCTGCACTTTCTAAAGAGAAAAAAGAAAACAGTCTTCCCAAGGTCATCACAAATCATGAGGACTGGTAAGCATGCTGCCCTGCCAAATCCAGATGTCTGTGCAGCAGAAACACGAAACACCCTAAATAAGCAGAAAGAAAGCTATCTCCTTCTTAATTCTCTCCACACAAGACCTTGAGATAACAGAGTCACTGAAAATGAGGGCCTTGGTCTAGACTAGAGAAGTGTCTTGGTTATGTTATCAAAGACTCAGCCGCAGGCCTCCCAACTGCATGCTGTTGGATGCTATTTACAACCATGCATAACTCATTCTTGTGACCATGACTCCTCCTCTGATTGGGACGCAAGGTGTACTTCAGAGCAGTGGTCCCCAATCTTTTTGACACCAGGGACCAGTTTCATGAAAGACAAATTCTCCATGGAGGTGGAGGTAGTTTGGGGATGATTCAGGCATATTACATTTATTGTGCACTTTATTTCTTTTATTATTAAATCAGCTCCATCCCAGTCATCAGGCATTAGATCCTGGAGGCTGGGGACCTCAGAGCAATGGCTAAGAGCATGGCACCCGGCGTCCACTGTCTGAGTTTGAATCTTTGCTCCATCACTTAGCTGCTAAGTGTTCTTGGGCACGTTGCCCGCTCTGGGCCTCCACCATGGTAGAAGGACTCCCTCGTTAGGATTTTGTGAGGATCAAATGAGCTCAAGTAAGTAAAGCTCTCACGCCATGTTTGGTACGTGGTAAACACTCTGTAATTGTTATCTGACAATACTCCAGCTCACCCTCCCCAAAAGCCAAAGACTACCATCAAGGTTGGCGGCTGAAGTCAATAGTGTCCTTCACTATGTCTCCGAGCTCACAGATATAAAGATGGAAAGCACAACCAAGTCCAAAAACAGATCAGAATTTGCTGTAACGCTGCCCTTGCTACATGGCACATCTTGATGGGAGAGACTGTTTTATGACATGCCTCTCTGGTCACAATGATATTCACAGATGCTGAGAGAATGAGATTTACTCAACCTGCTTTAGACTAAACTCTCCTTACTGGAATATTATACAGAAATAACGGGATAAAACTGTAACTCATAAATAGTTCTTTCCTAGAAACATTTTGTAAGTGAGTATCAAAAAGTTTACAACAGAATCAAAAACATGAGTGGAAATTAACAATGAAAAAGCTATAATTGTTTTTATATCAATACAATGCTCTTTAGGCAAGAATTCTTTAACCTCAGTAAGTATCGAATATTAGATTTTAAGCTTAAAAAAAAAGTCTTTTAACGCGATAGCCAACTAAGTCATGGCCCCTACCACCAGCTACAACACTTATTTCCAAAATCAATTATTTCCATTATACTGTCCATTACATTGTTAGAGGAAAGGTCTAGGTTTTCTCCTCCCACCCTTTTCTTAATTCCTTTTTTGGACTATTCCAGAAAGGGAAGCAAATAACTGTCATCTTGGCTGCTTCAGTACCTTCCATTGTCAATTTCTGAGCCATCAGTCCTATTATCAATTTCTCAGGAAGTTTGAAGGCTACATCTAATGGGATGTTAATTACGATTCCAGCAGCATGACAGAGGCCAAGAGGAACCAAGGAAGTAACTAACATCTGGAAGGTCCACCAAACACACGGGTGGGGCCACGGCCAGATACGGCAAACATTTCCAGCCGAGAAACATCCCGCCCTTCTCTGGTTTTCCTCATCACTGCTGTCCAGTGCCTAAGCTGCCTATGAAGGAGGCAGAGGTGGAGCCCCCTCCTTCTTTATCTGTATACCCAGTTCTTGGGCTTTCCTGAGACAAAAAGTATATTTTCACTCTACCCCTGATAATTAATCACCAGCTTTTTGTCTTCACTTAAACCAAAAGGAAGACACATAGTTTGGGGACAATTCCAAGCATTAAGAAACAAAAAGCCCTGAAGATTCCATTGCTAAACTTCTCAATGAATAGGTTACCCAACCCTACCCATGCAAAACAGAGGTAGGATTAGAAGATCATCTTTATTCAGAAAACAGCAACTCAACCAAGGGTATGAGCAAGTTAATTCAGCCAAAATTTATAAATGTACAATATATGTAGTTTCTAGAATAGTTTTACTTTTCTTCTACAATAGACATCCATAATTATCACTGAGAGTGTGGAGCTTTCTGGGATCGTTATATTCTTACCAACTTTAGGAGGGTTGAAAGGTGTCTCTTTTAACCGCTTTTCCAATTCTGCAAGGGATGTGTTGTTAATGATATCCTGCAAACCAGGAAACACAGGGAGGAGCTGTCATCATCTCAAAGCAACATCTATTAGAGATTCACGAGGAATCAGGACCAAAAAAAAGTATCTAGTACTGCCCCCTTGTGTTCTTTAAGGAAACACAGGAGTCGTTCTTTTCAATGTGAGAGAGAAACCACAAGTTTAATTTCCACCATATGGGAAGTATAGCCATATGAAAAGTTTTTACAGATGTGTTAAGTATCTACAGACCTTTGGCCAGAAAGCTATACTGTTCTGGCATTCATTTCACTCAGCCATATAAAGTCACTTCAGAAAGAAGCAAATGATTATATCTTTACCTGAATTCTCTTGATTAGACTATATATCCAAAATATGTAAAAAGGAAAAGGAATGAGTGTATGCATCTGTAATCTATTCATAAATTCATTATATGTTTTAACATTAAAAATTTACATTCAGAAGGAAAAAACTCCCACATTTCCACTACCCAAAGACAACTGCTATTCACATTTTGACATATTTATTTCTAGTCTTTCCTCAATTTTTTTTTTATCTTTTTTGTTTTTTCAAAGAACAAAAGGTGGGTAGGGGAGGAAGGTGTATTGGAAAATGACATTAATTGACCAGAATTCTAAAGCTGTTAGCAGCAATCCAGAAAATTTCAAACTATAATTTATCAACAACAGTTCTGATTTTTAAAATACCTTAAAAGGCTGTGTGCTGGCCATCAATTTTGTATCCAAGAGCCTAAAAACAGAAGAATTTTTTAAAAAGGTAAACAAAACGGATAGCAACGTTCAAAATGTACTTTACTCCAATGAATAACAGTGGATGGGGGCGTTAGGCACATCAGTCATCTGCATCTCCACTTCGTCAGACTGAGGACATGGTCCCCTCATCTGGGCACTTCGTCAGGAGGCTGTGGGGAAGCCCAAACCCAGAGCACAAGTGCTAGAGGCCGTGGGCCTACACTGACATCAGGGGTAAGGCAAACAACCTCGCGTGTGTGCACGTGGCTCAAACACTGCTGCAGGCCTGATGCTCCCAAGCTCTGATCATGTACCACCACCCAGATCTGTACAGTATAACATCTTGGAGGGTCAAAAACTGCATCTGCAGTCTCACACAACTGTTATTTCTCACCACTCTGCTTCAGAGATCGCAATAATAGAAAAAAGAGAGAAACACACACACATATTCATAAAAATACTATTTCCTCTCACATAAATATGAGTACTGCAGGTAATTGGACAGAAACAGTCTGGCTGAAAGAGCAACTGCTCAAAGTCCTCTGCAGACAGGTCCTCAGATGTGGACTCTTGCTATGAGGGCTCCATGCGGTTGATGTGGGATCTATCAGAACACACCACACTAACCATGGACAATACCAACATCCTAAGACACAGACAGGAGAAGGCAATGGCACCCCACTCCAGTACTCTTGCCTGGAAAATCCCAGGGACGGAGGAGCCTGGTAGGTTGCAGTCCATGGGGCCACACAGAGTCTGACACGACTAAAGCGACTTAGCAGCAGCAGCAGCAAGGCACTGACAAAGTTGAGAAAAAGGAGTTCTCTAGCCAGACAGTTTTTGACCGGCAACAGAATACTCTCAACATAGCCAACTCTATCCAACTATATATTCAACCACCTTCAATATTCAACTGAATACCCTCAACCGGATGCTTCACTGTGACAAGGTTCACCCGACAGACAAGACAGACAAGCGCCAATTCAAGCAGACCTCACAGGTCCCTCAGACAGTGGGAGGCAGGATGAGAAAAAAACCAGCTGCTCTCCATTTTCACCCTAGGGTCAAATTCTGATTTTTAAATTTTAACAACAAATATAATCATCATTTGTAAAAGCAAACATCAGCAAGGTGGAGCTATTAAGCCATTTTCCAGCTTATGCAAACTGAAATATCACTATGATCTAATGGTGTTAATAAATTACTATATGAAGTGAAGTGAAGTCGCTCATTTGTGTCCGACTCTTTGTGACCCCATGGACCGTAGCCTACCACGCTCCTCCGTTCATGGGATTTTCCAAAATTATGGATGCCCTGATGGCTGTTTTAAACCAAAGGCAAATCCTCAAAGAAAGCTTACCTGGGGAAAACACATGTTGTCATCTCCTTAAATTCATTTAAGTCCTAAAAAACAAGAATGTGACCTGTTATGATTTTACTGGTATATTTGCGTATTTAAAACAAATATTTCAGGTCCCATGGTTCTCTTCTCAAACCATGATACCAACACAGGCCCTTGAAGCTAAACTGTCAGGCCCATTTCTCACTAATATCTAAAAATTTTGGCAATTCCTCACTGATTGGGAATCATATGACTTGATACTAAAATTCTACATAAGCAAAATAGATATATGAGCATTTTATGGCTGAAACAGAAGAGTTTGGGGTAAAGGTTTCTATTATATGTAGAAAACTATCAGTAACACTTCTATTACACAACTCATTGTGAAGTGAGACATGTAGAATTATTTAAATAAAATGGCTGACAGTATCTTGTGATAAAGCATAAAGGAAAAAAATATGAAAAGGAATATTTATGTATAAATGAGTCACTCTGCTGTACAGCAGAAATTAACACACTACAAATCAACTATACTTCAATAAAATTTTTTAAAAAATAAAGTGGTTCATGTAGGAAATGGACATATTGTAAATCGGATCATACTTTTAATGGAAACACCATTGAAATATTGGTTAAAATGGCCACTAAAACACAGACTTTCCAATACACATGATTCTTGCTTTAACTACTCAGAAAATTGCTTAAGTGGCACCAATAGCAAATGCCTAAATTAGGCAATTCATTTCCCAAGTTTATTTGATCAGGAAGTCTAGAGCTGGAATGAGACTGCTCTCATTTTGAATTAACTTATTTACATACATAATTGCCATACTGCACTGCCCACTCATACTCCTGACCCACTGTGACTACAGTTCTCTTCAGCGTTACTCATGCTTCACAGGAAACTGCCATTTCCCATTAGCTTTTCGAGCCTGTAAATACAGTCTGTATTTAGCTAGCTTGAAGTATTTACCAGCTTTTTCAATGGCTATCGTTAAATTAATGAACAATACATGAATAAGCGGTTTCAGTGCTAAGTCAAACAAAAAGACAATAAAGACTGTAATCTCTCAATACCATTAGAAAGCCTCATAAGCAAGAAAAAAATTAGAATTATGGCCGGTTCCAGGGCCAGCATATAGCAAGGTTCTAGACCAATGCCTTCTAAAAGGTCATGCTGAATGAAGTAGCAAGACTTTTAAGAAGAGATTCTTCCCCTAAAAACCTGCCCCAAAATATAGATTCTTTAGTGTACTTTTAAATACAACATTTGGCAACAGTGTATGTAAAAGTTCTATCATTTTACTTAGGCTTTTTCCTTTACTGTCATCACTTCTTCCAAAGGTGGATGGAAGAAAACCATTTTCTCCTTCTGACAATGACAGAACACAAAGTTACATAACACACTCGGGCCTTAGTAATAAAGCAAGGGATAAAACCACTTACCCTAACCCACCTTCTACTTTGCAATAAATCATATGCTCTTTCCAGTAGAATCTGATTGAAAACTAGCTACATGCAAGATAACATTTATTAAGTCCTTACATACAAAGTGCCATGCTAGGCATTTACACACAGACAATAAAAAGGTCACACTCCTTGTCCAAGGAGGGAATCACTTAGAGAGAAAAGCGGAATAAGATGTAAAGGCAAAATTTATGCAACAGAAGAGGTACATGGTTCTCTGGCAGTTCAGAGAAAGGAAAGATCACTCGTGGGCAAGGCAGCAGGCAAGGGAAAGGTGTACACCCAGAGGCATACAGTGGACCTGGGTAAGACAGGTTAAGCCATAAGTAGCAAAGACTCAGAAAAGCCAGAGGAAATTCAAGTTGAAGAATTTCATATACCAAAAACTACAGACATGCAAAAGCACACAATACTTTCTAGAGGGAGAAAAAATGAGCCAGTCTGGCTGGGAAGAAGGACAAAAACAGGTCCAGACTACACAAGAAGGTTGGGCCAGATCACAGGAGGCTTGATAATGCCAGGCTAAAAAGAATCACCTGTACAGAAAAATAAAGAACACGGGATTAACTCAGAATTTAACCAAGGGGCAGTGATGTGGACACAGCCATACATCAGGAGATTACAAAGCTGACACAGTCGGAAGACACTCATTTGTTAAATCAGTATTTAATGCCTCTCACAAGCCAAGCTCTGTTTGGTGTTTAAAACACCTATAAACACAGCATTAAATACACTTCTCCTTACAGATAACTTCACTGCTCTGAAGGTCAAAAGGCCGTGAGAGAGCTAGTATATTCAGTCAATAAGGAGTGACGGATCTGAAATTAACATTAGCTCTTTAGATTTACACAATGCAAATTCACACCCATCATGTTTGTTTGGAGACTCACAACTGTGATGCCTTTGAGTCCCTGAGGGTGATGCAGTTTTTATGAAAAGCAAGGGCAATCTTCAGGCTGCAGAGATAGGAACAGGCTTCCCAACAGACCGGATGTATTCAGTGTTGGAATTTTCCAAAGAAAAGTAATCAAGATGCTGAAGGAACGATGCATTGTGAGAAATGTGAACTGAGGCTCTGCAGTTGTATAAATGACACTGAACTCTAAAGTAGGTATTATCCAATCCAGAAGCCATAAAAGGTGAATCTGGTGGTATATGCAGACACAGCCACAGAAAATTGACTTGCGGACAGGGCGGGGGAAGGAGAGTGTAGGACAATTGAGTAGTGCTGACATATATACACTACCATGTGTAAAACAGCTAGCTAGTAGGAAGCTGCTATATAACACAGGGAGCCCAGCCTGGTGCTCTGTGATGACCTAAAGGGATGGGGTTCAGGGTAGGGAAGAGAGGCTCAAGAGGGAGGGAATATATATATATATCATTTCAGCTGATTCGAGTTGTTGTACAGCAGAAACCAACACAATATTGAAAAGCAATTATCTTCCAATTAAAAAAAATCTGGTGGTATAATAGTTTAAAGCAGAGGCTGGAAAACCACAGCCACGGACCAAATCTGACCTATCATCTATTTTTAAATAAAATTTTTCTGGGGCATAGTCATACCCATTTGTTGACACACTGCATTCTACAGCAGTTTTCAGGTGACAATGACAGTGTTGAGAGTCCTGACAAAGACTATTCAGCCTGGAAACCCCCAGATATTTTACTATCTGACCCTTTATAGAAAAAGTTTGCCAACCTCTGTTTAAAGGATGGGCTGAAGGTTAAAGTTCATTGGAAGGACTGATGCTAAAGCTGAAACTCCAATACTTTGGCCACCTCATGTGAAGAGCTGACTCACTGGAAAAGACTCTGATGCTGGGAGGGATTGGGGGCAGGAGGAGAAGGGGAAGACAGAGAATGAGATGGCTGGATGGCATCACCGACTCTGTGGACATGAGTCTGAGTGAACTCCGGGAGTTGGTGATGGACAGGGAGGCCTGGCGTGCTGTGATTGGTGGGGTCGCAAAGAGTCGGACACGACTGAGCGACTGGACTGAACTGAAGGTTAAAGTGAGGCAGGGAGTCCTGCCTGGAGTTGGCTAACTTCAGATGAGGAATAAGGCTACTTGCTACTTGAAATGGGAAGAATCCAGATGTGAGAGAGAGCCTGGAGACAAAACTGCCAGGATTCTGTAACTGACCAGACCTGGGGGACAGAGGAAGAGCCAAAGCAGATGTTAAAAACCATGCTGGTGACTGGGCATCATTTAGAGTAAAGCAATCTGGAGAAAGAACGGGTTTGGAGACAGAAGGAGAGAAAGGTTACATTAAGTTGCACACCCTGTTTACGACACATGAATTTTAAACCCCACTCATTCTGAAAGCTACCCAGGTAGAGATGTGTGGGGTCAGCATAAACTGTGACCCGGATCTGAGGAGAGATCCCAGCTGGAGAGGAAGATGTCGGAGTCTTCAGCTGAAGTCCTAGAAGGTGGGTGAGATCACTAAAGGACAGAAAATATGGGGAGAAAATGAAGGAAAGGCACTGCAGTGATGACTGGCAGCAAGATGAGGCCACAGGCAGTCAGGGAGCAAGGAGGAGGAGACAGAGAGAAGCCCTTTACCTGGAGCTCGTGCTTTGGTGCACTGAGATAGCATGGTTCCAAGAGTCCAAAAACACCAAGGTCCACAGAGAATCTAAGGGAAGCAGCCTCACAAGAGGTAGCCAAGACTTTTAAACAACCTGATCCAGTCTACAGACCTCTAGCACCACTACCTACCCCCGCCCCTCCACCCCTACCCCAGCCACCACTGCTTCAAGCCCTGTTATGGCTCATGTTAGCAGTATCAAACCTGAAGCCCACGTCTGCGGCTCAGCAACCCCTGCTCAGCACTAACTGAGCAAACAAACCTCCGGCATCAAGACCATAAAGACGAAACAAATGTTTAACCTCACTCCAGCAATGGCAGCCATCCGAAGATCCTTTAAAATCTCTTCAAAAACATTCAACCAAGTGCAGGAGTCTGTCCCTATGGGACAGTTACGGACAAGGGAACGGCACCCCACAGAGAACACTTTCTCAGTATTGAAGACGAGAATTTTTAACACAGGCTGACAAGTCACTCACCGCAGGCAGAGGGCAGTAGAACTGATGAACCGTGTGCATGACATCCAAGAGCATGTTGTGTCCAATGACAAGCTTCCCCTGAAAAAAGTCAAGGTTAGGAAAGACTCCTTGGTGCAAAATTGTATCAGGGCTTTTTATTGAAAAGCTCGAAAAACAGAAATGCTAAGTATTTTGAAATGTATGGCTTGGTTCCATAAGGATTTTGTACTAAACTTACTTTTTGACACTAAGGGGAAAAAAAATGTATAAAGATATGCAAATAAAGAAAGTGGGCTGGCTTCATTCCTATTCTGGTGTAAAATCCAGAATGCAAAGTAAAAGCTCCAAATAACTTTGATTTCATTGATCTTTTTCCCTGATTTTTATTCATCTTCTACCCAAAGGAATCAGAAGTAGTAAAATTTTTATTAACACAAGAATCAGAAGTAGTAAAATTTTTAGTAAAGAGCTCAAAAAAGTAACTGAAAATGCTAGATACCTTGAACTGTCAAATAATTTGTGAACAAACTCCAATATCTATTTCAGAAATGTTTTCTTCAAAACAACTCACTTATTTTCTTTTTTTTTTTTTTCAACTCACTTATTTTCAAAAGACACACTCATAACAATGCTAGAAGGTGAAAATAACAAACTTTATTAAGTAGAACAAGTTTTCATTTCCTTTATCATGTATGTCAAATTCCACAGGCCTTGTTCTGAAATATTGTTTCCAATGAAATTCACTGCTCTTCAACCAATGAGGTACAATATATGTGAAATAAATTAGTCCATTTTGATAAAAATTAAACGGCAAAAATGGAACATCAACTTAGATTTAGCTAGCCAGGTGACAGCATTTTTAATATAAAGCATCTGGAGCTCCTCACTATGTCCCAGTGGACCTTCAGAGCAATACTCCTTGACTCACAAAGCTAAACGTAATTCTCTGAAATAAATAATTCTATACAAAATTTCCCAAATCTAATAGATGAGATATCCTCTCAGCTCAGTGTGTGGGCCATTCTGAATATCTATGAAATGCTAAGATACCAAGTATTGATTGAAACCACAGAGAAGGAAGGAACCCAAAATGGAAACCCTAAAAGATAAACCTAACTGTATTATAAATGAAGCTCTCGACCATACTGAAAGAGGTTGGGAAGAACAGAACTAACCTCAACACAGCAGGTAACAAGAACTGCAATTCCCAGTGTTGGAGGGAAAAATGTTACAAATAAGAAAAGAGAGTAGGTTAAAAGTAAACCCTGTGGTATTGGACTAGAATCTGTTGTGTATCAGTATAAACTCATTTTTTAAAATATGCATATAAGGTAGGAGGGGGGTTCAGGAGGGGGAACTTATGTACACCCGGGGCGAATTCATGTCAATGTATGGCAAAACCAACCAATATAATATTGTAAAATAATTTGCCTCCAACAAAAAATAATTAATTAAAAAAAATATGCATATAAGTCAGACATGGAAATATCAATGTGTGTATACATGCATGGTTACACATGAATCATTCTTGGCTCTGTACATTTAAGTCAGACAGGGAAATAGCAACGTGTGTATGCATGCATGGTTACACGTGTATCATTCTTGGCTCTGTGCAGGGAGGGGAACTAGAAGTGGTAACACCACAGCAGGAGCCCAGCACCAGAACTTGTTTCTAAAAGGAACCAGGGCTCCTTGGAGAAGTCATTGATTCTAGAGCTGAGAAAGGGAAAATACAAGATAAGTGTGGAATATCTTGTTATGTCAGAAAGTAAGGAGGTGCTCAGAAAAGGATGGGGCTTGTTCCAGGGAAGCCAGTCTGAAGAAGTGCCAATGGCCCATGTGATACCATCCGAGCAACAATATAAATGATAAGAACACTAGATTACAATCTGTAGAGGGACTTCCCTCATGGTCCAGTGGTTAAGAATCCACCTGTCAATGCAGGGGACATGGTTCAATCACTGGTCCAAGAAGATTCCACAAGTTGTGGGGCAACTAGCCCCTGTGCCACAGCTACAGAAGCCTGCATGCTCTAGGGCCCAAGCTCCACAATAAGAGAAGCCACTGCACCAAGAAGCCCGTGTACCGCAACTAGAGAAAAGCAGCCCCTGCTCCACTGTAACTAAAGCCCACACACGGCAACGAAGATTCAGCACAGCGAAAAATAAATAAACAATACTTTTAAATTAAGAAATAAATCTACACAATGGGGACTTCCCTGGTGGTCAAGTGGTTAAGAATCCATCTTCCCAGTTAGATTTCTAATCAGGGAACTAAGATCCCACTTGCCTTGGAACAACTCACCCTGCAAGCCCCAACTACTAAGCCTGTGCACCGCACATCGAAAGAGCCTGCACACTGCAACTAAGACCTGATGTAGCCAAATAAATAAACAAACTGTTTAAAGGTATGTAGAACAAAATAAATTTCTGAGTAAAAAAAAAGAAGAATTAACAAAAGGGGAGCAGGGGCAGCCCTTCCATCTAGATTTCCAGAAACAAATGGAGAAAAAAAAAGAGGGAAACACAAACTTGCCACTAGAATACCACAGAAATGATGGTTGCAGGCAAGATCCACTGACAGACGCTATGTCACTGGCAAAAGCTCGAGAAAAAACAGGCGTTCCAGCATCTCAAAATATCTCCCCCAATCTATTTATTAACTACAGAAGGGAAAACAGTAACCTACAGTGCATAAACCCAGCAGACACCACCTGAACTCAGTGACGGGGGTCAATGTCATGAACCATCATTTCTGTGGTATGCCTGCCAAAGCCGTGTCTTCAATCCAATGTGAGAAAAGAGCAGACAGATCCAAACCAAGGCACACCTGACACAATTACAATCAATATTCTTTAAAAACACCAAGGTTATAAAAGACAAAGTAAACTACAGACTGCACAAGACTAAGGAGAAATAACAAGTAAACGCAACGTGGGAACCTAGATAGAACTGTGAATAGAAAAAGGACTTAGAGGAAAAACAAGTTAAATTCAAGTTAGCTCATAATATTGTACCAATGCTAACTTCCTGGTTCTGCAACTGTATGGTTATACAAGATAGTAACATTAGGTGTCGCTATGTGACGGATATATAGAAACCCTGTACCAGTTTTGCAACTTTTCTCTGGGTGAAAAATTAACACAAATTTTTTAAAACCAGAGAAAACATATTCTGTTACTAAGAGTGATGGGGAAAGAACCTGGTCTGATACAGCACATTTACTTGCTCACTGGCTATACAGAGCTCAACTATGTTAGTAGTTTTAAAGTACATGACTTAAATTTTAAATGACTGGATCACTAATAAACAGGGCTAAATTTTTATCACGGTATGCACTGTGACATGCACTATGAATGGTCCACAACATGCTATGAATCACTTTGCAGAAGAGGGACCACAGAGAGGAAAAATAAATAGAGGCACAGCTGGCTAAGGGATCTGAATTGTTTGTACAAGGCAAACAAATGACCCCAGCTTGGAAAAGCCCCCTAAACCATCATGCTGGTTATGGGAGCTCAAAGCCAACTGCTGTCCACATCTGTTTCAGGGACAGCTTCCATCAAATCCACCACTGCTCTGAAGATGGCTGGTTAAGTGTGTATAATGTAAGCAAACACGACCAGAAACTCCCCTCTGCATGTGTGTGTGTGTGTGTGTGTGTGTGTGTGTGTCTGTGTGTGTCTCTCAGTCGTGTCCAACTCTTGGTGACCTCATAGACTGCAGCCCACCGGGCTCCTCTGTCTGTGGAATATACCAGGCAAGAATACTGCCATTCCCTTCTGCACGAGATCTTTCTAATTACAGGCAGGCTCTTTACCACTGAGCCACCAGGGAAGCCCTCTCTGCTTCTCTGGCTACACGCAATCTTGTTGCTGTTGCTCAGTCGCTCAGTCGTATCCCGACTCTACGGAACTGCAGCACAGCAAGCTTCCCTGTCCCTCACCATCTCGCGGAGTTTACCCAAGTTACTGTCCATTGAATCAGTGATGCCATCTGACACTCTCATCCTCTGTCACCCTCTTCTCCTTCTGCCTTAAATCTTTCCCAGCATCTTTTCCAGAGTCGGCTCTTCGCATCAGGTGGCCCAGGTTTTGGAGCTTCAGTTTCTGCATCAGTCTTTCCAGTGATCAGGACTGATTTCCTTTATTCTAGGACTGACTGCTTTGATCTCCTTGCAGTCCAAAGGACTCTCTTCTCCAACACCACAATTCAAAAGCATCAATTCTTCAGTGCTCAGACTTTTTTATGGTCCAACTCTCACATCCATACATGACTACTGGAAAAACCATAACTTTGACTATATGGATCTTTGTTGGCAAAGTGATGTCTCTGCTTTTTAATGCGCTACCTAGGTTTGTCACAGGTTTTCTTCCAAGGAGCAAGTGTCTTTTAAATTTCATGGCTGCGGTCACCACCTGCAGTGATTTTGAAGCCCAAGAAAATAAAGTCTGTCACTGTTTCCACTGTTTCCCCATCTATTTGCCATGATGTGATGGGACCAGATGCCATGATCGTAGTTTTTTGAAATGCTGAGTTTTAAACTAGCTTTTTAGCTACTTCTCAAGAGATCCACACCTTTGTTTTTCCCTAGGCTCATCCCCTGGTTATATTCTGTTCTGGTAACATCATTTACTTGAGAGAAAGAGCTCCTAAGAAGTCAGCCCTTCTCTCCCTCAAGGTCTAAGTTCTGTTTACCCCTTGCTGGGGACAGAGGCTGCCTCCCCGAAAGTGCTCCTGTTTGACAAGGCTGCACCTGCTGTTGAGACAACCATGGACTCCTGGAGCACCGCCTTCAAGCTTCCCCGATGCAGACCTCAGCATCTAAGGGACAAGATGACTCCTCCAGGGAGACAATTCCTTCTCCCTAGGCCAGCTACTCAGGGAAAAGGAAGTCTTAGACTCCAGAAGTTTAGCATCAGGCAAGCAGTGTGACTTGGATGGGTAACTCAACAGAACAACCAGCAGCATGACCCAGTTTCTCTGTGCAAGATGGGGGTGCTTCTTTTCTTAAAGGTTGTAAGAAACAAGGGAAAATACTCTATCACAGAACCCTCCAGCACATTTACATAAACAGTTGACACATTTTTAAAATGCATCTAATGTTATTAAGATATAACATTCAGGGATTCTCTGGGGTAGTGGTAAAGAATCTGCCTGCCAGTACAGGAGACACAGGTTCAATCCCTGGCCCGGGAAGATTCTACATGCTGGGGAGCAACTAAGCCCATGCACCGCAACCATTAAACCTGTGCTCTAGAGCCCAGGAGATGCAACTACTAAGCCCACATGCTCTGGAGCCTGTGCTCCGCAACAAGAGAAGCCACCAGAGTGAGAAGCCCGCGCACCGCAACTAGAGAGCAGCCCCTATTCGCTGAAACCAGAGAAGAGCCCTCACGGCAACAAAGACCCAGCACGGCCTAAATAAATAAACAAAATTATTTAGAAAACAAAGAAACGAGATTCAATTAAGCGGAAGAATTCAACACAATTATTTTTATCCTCTAGATTGCTTTTAATGAAGGAATACAAGGTTTCAAAGACTGGATTATTTCTCCTCATCTTCTTTAGTTTGCTATTCTGCTTCTTGTTGGTTTTGAGAATAATAAATATCAGTTTCATGGAGTCACTTAAGGCCATCACAGTATAATCCTCTTCTGTGTTTTAATAGAAATTCTTTCTGAAAAAATGGTTTGGATGTAATTCAGCAATTATGATGTCACACTGAGCGCATTATGACAACAAGCTATTTCTATGAAGTTCTAACTTCTCCCTCCAGACCAGGAAAACATTCTAACATCAATGTGACCAGATAATGGATTTGCAATGATTACTTGGCATTTCACAGTAAATGTTATGTTCAGGAAATTAATTACAAAGCTTGTTTCACTTACCGAATTAGCAATGGCATGAATGACTCTAGAAAATCCCACAGCATCGTTCAGTTCTTCCTAATTTAAAAACAAAACAAAAAAACAACTATTGAAATATATATGTTCCTTGTTTGAATGAGTTAAAATCTAGGCAAAAAAAAAAAAACACAGAAGTTGAAATTTTATATCCAGTTAGATAACTTTTGTTTCCCATGCTTTAAGTCCATCACCCCCAAACAACTGCGTTGGAAATGATTTCTGTATGTACCATTTTTGTTTCAGAGAGAGGGATGAGCAAGTGGCAAACTATTCATTAGTTACTAAAAAAACAGTGCTAGAGAGTCCCTTGTACTGCAAGGAGATCCAACCAGTCCATTCTAAAGGAGATCAATCCTGGATGTTCATTGGAGGGACTGATGCTAAAGCTGAAACTGCAATACTTTGGCCACCTCATGCGACGAGTTGACTCACTGGAAAAGACTCTGATGCTGGGAAAGGTTGGGGGCGGGAGGAGAAGGGGACGACAGAGAATGAGATGGCTAGATGGCATCACCGACTCTGTGGACATGAGTCTGAGTGAACTCTGGGAGTTGGTGATGGACAGGGAGGCCTGGTGTGCTGTGATTCATGGTGTCGCGGAGAGTCGGACACGACTGAGCGACTGAACTGAACTGAACTGAAGGTATACCCATCACTTCCAATCAACTGTTGAAATTTCCACATCCCTCAAGCTGCCTTGAGGGCTTCCATGGTGGCTCAGCGGTAAAGAATCCATCTGCCAATGCAAGAGAAATGGGTTCAATCCCTGGGTCACAAAGATTCCCTAGAGGAAGAAATGGCAACCCACTCCAGTATTCTTGCCTGGGTAATCCCATGGACAGAGGAACCTGGTGGGCTATAGTCCACAGGGTTGCAGAGTCCGATACAACTTAAGGACTAAACAAGAAGTTGCCTTAGAAACAGGGACTTTTAAAAGCTGCCATCTGCTGGCCAAATTAATACTTTGTTCCGTTCAGAGGAGAACCACTCAGACCGACTGTTAAATCAAGAATTCTCTGATTTTTTTTTTTTCCTGAGTGAGTGCTTAGTTGCTCAGTCATGTCAGACTCTTTTTGACCCCATGAACTGTAGCCCACCAGGCTCCGCTGTCCATGGGATTCTCCAGGTAAGAATACTGGAGTGGGTTACCATTCTCTTCTCTAGGGGATCTTCCAACCCAAGAATCAAACCCAGGTCTCCTGTACTACAGGAGGATTCTTTACCAACTGAGCCACCAGGGAAGTACCACCCACCCCCCGCTGCCTTCTTTTTTCCTGGTCAAATGCATTTTTATAAAATTTTTATAGCACCACACTGACACTCATTCCCACTCAGCTTCTTCTCTAATGTTTTCTTCATGACGGTGCTGAAACAGACTCAATTTCTTTCCGATCTTGAAATCCTTTCCTTAACTCTAAGCTCTAGGGAACCACTCTCCTTCTCCTTGTTTCTTTACAGCTAAATTAGACTCTTCTCCTGGGATGTCCCTGGTCCAGGGGTAAAGACTGTGCTTCCAGGCATGGGTTCTATTCCTGGTCAGGGAACTAGGATTCTGCACACTGTGTGGCATGGCCAAAAATAAATTCAAACATTCATAAGTGAATGGTCTGTATCTCATGCCTTTGTTGGTTTTCTGTGAGCTGTAGTTTCTGGGAAGTGAGCAGCTCTCATTCCTGTAACTCTTGTAATCCAGTCATTAGTGTGCCTCCTTCATGAGGATTCAGTACAGCTGTGGTGCTGTTATCCCTCTGATAGGAACTCTTAACTCGGTGTAAAGCCCCAAATATCTGTTACTTATTTTTATTTTATATTGTACTATATTTTATATACAGTGTTGTTTGTTTTAGGTGTATAGCAAAGTGATACAGTCATATACATATATATATATGAATTAACAAAAGCAGTTCCCGTCTTTTGATGGGGTGCTCATGGTTTATAACATAAAAGGCATTATTTTGAGAGAGGGATAACTTAGGTATGGCATTGGGTTTTTTTTTCTTTTTGCAGCTTGAGGCAGTTGTAAAATAACTTAATGTAGCTTTTTACAACTGTGTATTCTATAGTATTTTTTCATTTGGTGAAATTTTAACTGTAAATGTTTTTGGCATTGTGCTTTGTACCATTTATTAAATAAAAATTTTTTTAAAAAAGAAGAAAAAAATAAATAAAATGCTACATTTTCAAAAAAAAAAGATTCACTAGGTCCAGTTTAATTCCCAGGAACCTGCAAGCCCCCTGGTCTCTCATCTCACCCTCAATGAAATTGTTCACTTCCTTAAATTACTCTTGAGTCTAAAAAGCACTGGTGGTTTTGTGGAGAAATTGGAACACTTGTACTTTGTTGGTAGGAATGTAAAGTGGTACAGTCACGTGGGAAATAGCACGGTAGTCCCTCAAAATATTAAAAACAGAATTACCATATGACCCAGCAATTCCACTCCTGGGTATATGCCCCAAAGAATTGAAAGCAAGGACTCAAAAGAGTCCTTGACACCCATGTTCAGAGCAGCGTTAGTCACAAGAACCAAAAGACAGAAGCAACACAACAGTCCATCAACAGATAAATGGACAAACATAATGTGGTATATAGAATATTATTCAGACTTTTTAAAAACAAAGGAAACTGTGACACACGCTATAATAAAGAAGAACCCAAAATACCATTACGCTAAATGAACGAAGCCAGTAACAGAAAGACAAATACTATCTGATCCCACTTATGTGAGGCATTGAGAGGAGTCAAATTCATAGGCAGAAAGTAGAACGGTGGGTGCCAGAGGCTGGGGGATGGGAGGTGTGGGAAGGTATTAGTTAATGGGTATAGTGTTTCAATTTTGCAGGATAAAAATAGTTCTGGAGACGGATGGTGGTGATGGTTGTAGGACAATGTGAATGCATTTAACAGTACAGAATTGAACACTTCAAAATGACAAAGATGGTAAATTTCATGTTACATATTTTACCAGAATTAAATTTTTTAAAAGAAAAAAAAAACCTATTCCCAAAGTTAAGCCCCTCTGGAGGAGGGCATGGCAAACCACTCCAGTATTCTTGCCTGGAGAATTCCATGGACAGAGGAGCCTGGTGGGCTGGTCCATCAGGTTGCAAAGAGTTGGACACGAAAGACATTTCCTTTTCACTTTCTCCTGTTTAAGGCCACCGGCGTCTCTTAGCTGGTTACTCTTCAGCTTAACTGGTCTTCCTGCTCGAATCCATTCTCCAGAGGACAACCAAAGTGAGGCTCCAACATTAACTATGAGCATGCATCTGTAGGCCCATATCCTCTCAACTTTGTTTTAGGAAAACTAGTTAACCAGGCCTGAATTTAGCCACAGTGAGATCACTTAATGGGCCGAGACGCTCAGTGACACAAAGTCTCAATGATAACCACTAACTCTTGCTCTGAGATGGCTTCGTGGAGGTGAAGACGGTCCACCGTGATGCCACCCTCACTCTGCTGGCTACGTCTAAACACCTACTCTTAGACTTCCCTCACTCTCTTTCAGGTTTTGCTATGAATTCAATTCTACGGGAGAAAATGATTCACTAAACTGAATCCAACACAGGATCTACAATTCTGTTGCCATTTCTCACCCAAAGGAAATGAATGTAGTTCAATCACCTGTTCCTTAGCATGTTTCTGTTGCTCTCTTCTTTTGCGTTCTTCTTCATCTACTTTGCTGATAACAATGTATCGCTCTTTCTAAAAGACATAAAGGAGACATACAATTTTCTGGAAGCTACCTGATCCTCCTCACCCTCTGAAATTCAGGTTCTGCTACCATTAGAAGTTATCATTTTTATCAGTGCACAGTCTTTCAGGGGCTAAACACATTCAAAGTATCTTGAAATGCCACCAAAAGTTGATTTGTTGCTTTACAAACTAGAATTCATCTCCATGTTTCCACGACATTTTCCCATGATTTATTAATTCACCCCAACAGAGCCAATTATAAATATCAAGAGACTGTGAGAGTAAGATCCATAATGGACACTAAGATGTTGCATTTGAACACGGATTTCAAAGCAGTTGGTTTTGAAATAAAAATTCTATGTAACCCATATATATTTGAATCGTTATACTATATACCTAAAACTAATACTGGTATGTCAACCATACCTCAATTTTTAAAATTTCTGTATCATTTCTCACTAACATAAGAGAAAAATCCTGGATTTTCCAGTAAATTGTCAGATAACTAGCATCTTCTTTCTCACACTGCATTCTGGATCAATCAAACACCACAAAATCTTCTGTGTTTGAGATTCATCTTCTAGCAAGATTTAATTTACGTAATCTCTTATTTAATTAGACATCTCACTTAAGAACAAGAACTAAATTCTAAAATTCTATAGTTCTGTCAAAAGAACCCACCATCAGCCCACCATTACCCATTTCGGTTCTATCACTGCTCTCCGGGAATACATGATGACAGCATGCTGATGCCCCAGATACTAAAAACGAATTTTAGTGGCCCATGTAACAAGAAGCAACCACTACGTGAGTACCAGGCATATCAGCTTTCTGTGATGATGAGGACATGTACTAACATTTGCATGCTCTCAAGTTTACAAAGTTCAGTTCCATCTACTACTTTTTAAAAAGCTGTGAGACAGCAGAGCTCATCATTACCACGCTCATGCATGGATTTACAAATGAGGAAACTGAGGCTGGCAGTGGGTAAATGACTTGTCCAATGTCACCCAGTTCATACGTATGGAAGCCTACTCTGACTTTCAACTTCTTGATCTGATTGCACTTTGTATTTGAATATTGTGGCACTGGTTCAATGCATTTAATGTTGGCTCTGAATAAGCCTTGGGGTTACCTTTTCAGTTTCTAAAGTCTCAACATGAATGCCTTTGGGATACCTAAAGAAAAGAAAGAAGACATGATTATCGGTAGATGAGATAATGACAGCTAAGACCCCAAAGGACTTTTAAAACAACTTTATAGCTATAATTTCATTATATCAGTTTTATTAAGTATGCAATAAATATTACGACAAGAAAGACTGTAGAGTAAGCCTATTCCATAATATTTCAGTTTCCAAATGTTTCCCTATCTCTGCTCTTAGAATACAGCAATATATCTGATTTCAAATTAAGTTTTTAGGACTTAGGCAGTTTCTGAAATGCCAGGCATCATATAATACAGTCAGCACATTACCTCACAGTCAAATCTTGCTTCTAAATGTCACAATGCTTACTTCCTAAGTGAAATTTTGAAGGTCTCTTTGGATGGTCTGGGGCACACACAGGGGAGGTTTGAGATAAGTAACTCTGTGGTAGGCTGGCACAGTAGTTGGCATCTGCCAAGGAGAGGAATCTGGAATCCATGGGGAGTATGTTGCAAGGATAAGATGAGAGGAAAGGAGCCCAATCAAATAATAACAGCCCTTTTCCTCGTCTGGTCAAAGTAAATTCTCAGTGTACATGCCACCGGCAGATTCTAACAAGCAACAATAACCCCAAACAAAGTCAAGTGCGAACATCCATCTGTCCAATCCTGACATTCAACTGCTAAGTAAAGAGATTCACTTGAAAATATAATTAAACTAACGGAAACATCTCCAGAAAAAAACACATACAAAATTTTGGATATTATTTCAAGAGATTCACAGGCCTCCTAAAACCCACCCATGGTCTAATCTCTGCTTTAGAAAAAGCATTCACCTTTCATTTAATCTATTTCAATATTTCTTATAAACAGCAAAAGTATGAAATTAAAAATTCTGTGTACAATGCTACTGAAATATAGTAAAGAAGGCTGCTGCTGCTAAGTCGCTTCAGTCATGTCCGACTCTGTGCGACCCCATGGACTGCAGCCTACCAGGCTCCTCCGTCCATGGGATTTTCCAGGCAAGAGTACTGGAGTGGGGTGCCATTGCCTTCTCCGAGTAAAGAAGGCAGCCTAATATAATTAAATATTTTAAGCTGCATAAATTAAAAAGTTAACTTAAATGACAATAATCTAAATAAAAATTATCCTGTTTCAAAAAAGAAAAACAAAGAGCATTCACCTGAGTATTTCCCAGGTCTTAAAGCCAAATCTTTATCATATACCTTTAACAAAAATAATATTACATTTATTAAACGCCAAGTTGATCATTAAAACTGTAAAGCCTTTACAGCAGCTACTAACAAGCAAGAGCAAATAAATTAAGCAGGTATTTAACTTAAGAAATTGGGGGGGGAAACAGTGACAAAATGAAGCACTGCCCAAGAACATGGTATGGCCAAGGCACCAAAACCAGCAGAATATCAGAAATTAAATAAAGGCTAAAAGACTGCGTTTGATTTTTTAATTCTGGGTCCCTCACAGAACCCTCATGTATAGGATGAACACTTACTTCCAGCTCAAGGTCTGATAAATCAGTTTTCTTTGGAACCTAAGAAAACAAATGAAAAGGCATTAATTTGCAGTCATTGAAGGAAAATTCAAACTGACCAAGCACTGGTTGGGAAAGACCATATAAGTTTTAAAAGTGGCTTCATTAGAAGTGACAGTTAACATGCAAAAAAGAAGAGAGGATGCTTAAGGTAGGAGGATTCCTCACCACTTTTCTTCATGAAAATGCTTTTTACTGGTACTTCCCTGGTGGTCCAATGGTTAAGAATCCACTTTCCAATGGAGAGAACTCCGGTTTGATCCCTAGTCAGGGGACTAAGATCCTATATGCCAAGGGGCAATTCAGCCCACACACCACAACCAGAAAGATGCACTCAGACTGCAACCACAGAAGCCCGTGTGCCGCAACTATGTCACCACACAGCCTAATTAATGAATTGACCACGACAGTGAAAGTCGCTCAGTCAGGTCCAACTCTTTGCGACCCCATGGAACACTCCATGGACTTCTACAGGCCAGAATACTGAAGCAGCCATGCTCTTCTCCAAGAGAATTAATGAACCGAAAATGCTCCTTATCACTGCTATTATTATACTGCCTTTATAGAAGAGGCAGAAGTGCTTATCTAACCAAAATATTACCTCCTGTGGTTGTGTGAAGAGAATTTTAAGTAGACAGATGCATTAAAACACTTCTGTGAAGCTAGTTACAAAGTAAAAGGAAGGAAAGCAGGCTGTTTCTGTTCCTGACTCTTTGAAACACCGATGCTTTTTTACTGCAGAGAGAAATGGAAAGGACAGAAATAGTCTAACAATGGACTCTGCTCTTCTGAAGCCTTTCTGTATGAAGCACACATCAAGGCTACAATAATTATGCCACTTGTGAGCATGACTTAAAGCAAAGGTGCACAACAGTTTTCTTCCCTCTAGGACAGGACAAAGCACTCATTCAGTGTCTCAATATACCATGGTCCCCACTGCGTTAATGCTAAAGTTAGTGCTGAAATCTTGGGAACATACCTATAATAAAGACTATTTATGAATGTTTTTAAGCGACCAAGTAGAGCACATGCCAGAAATCATCTACCTTTCCCAAAAAAGAACAAGTGAAAATATTCAAGGCAACTGACCCAGTACATGGCTCTAAATCCAAGTTCTGGTTTTCTTCACTTTGTAATAAATCTTCTATTTTCTCTCTGAAGAGTTAGAATAAAAACATGACCATCAGCATCATTAAGGAATGAAGTTGTCAATCAATAGAACCATCATACTCAAAAGCAATAACATATAACAATGTAATTTTACCAAATCATAATTTTTTAGTTCAGTAAGACTTAAAATACTTTACTTTGGCAGGTTCTTTCTGTCATTGTTATTAATGAGTTAGTGACAACTTCTCTCAAGGATTCATCAATACAAGTGATTTACATTTTTACTTTCCTAGTAAAGTAGTTTTGTTGTTCAGTCTCCAAGTCTGTTGTTCAGTCGCCAAGTCATGTCCAACTCTTCTCGACAACATGGACTGCAGCACGCCAGGCTTCCCTCTCCCTCACCATCTCTCAGAGTTTGCCCAAGTTCATATCCACTGAATCAGTAATGCCATTCAACCATCTCATCCTCTGTCACCCTCTTCTGCCTTCAATCTTTTCCAACATCAGGGTCTTTTCCAATGAGTCAGCAGTTATACTGATAACTAAACTAAGCAAAACCAGACGCTCCTCCCGTGGCACATTTGCTTGTCAGAAACTTCACCACAACAGAAAAAAAAACACAGATATGTTGCAATATCTGGATGGGTCTCTGCCTTCAGGGGAACAGTGGCTCTCAGGCCTGTGTTCCACACAAGAGGTCTGCCCACTTACCAAGGCAGTCTCTGGCCTGGTGACACATGGCAATTCTGAGCACAGTACATAAAACTAAATTTACAATTAACAGTAGACAGCTGGATGGCATCACCAACTCAATGGACATGAGTCTGAGCTAACTTTGGGAGAGAGTGAAGGACAGAAAAGCCTGGCATGCTGCAGTCCATGGGGTCGCAAAGAGACAGATACAACTTAGCGACTGAATAACAACATATAACACAAACTCAGGTATGCCACCATTAAATCCTACCCTCACATCACACTTCTGTGTGCACTGTGTGTGGGTAGCACAAGCCTGAGATACAGGCATCAATCCTGCCCCAAGACACATGTCTCATCGCATGTCTGGTTTCAGTTTAGGAACTTACACCACTTGGTCAATAAACTTCTTCTGATCGTCAGGAACTGTCACGGGACACTTTGATGTGTTAGGAGACGTGTAGGACAGGGCACCTGCACCGTTGGACTGCGAACGCTTCTCATCATACTGCTCTCTCAACTGTCTTTCTTCCTCCTGGTTTAAGTACGGAATTCCTGAACAGAATTTTTAAAAGCGTGCATTAGCAAAGGTCACTGTTTATCACAAAAAATTTTGTAACAAACCACAGAGAATAAGACTCAGGAAAGACCATATTTGACTACAGCTCAAAAAAGAAAAAACAAGTGATTTTGAAATGTGTGTGTCTATTTCATTCATTCATCTCTCAACAGATTGTGATTTGGCATGTACACTGTGCCAGGCACTGTACCAGGTGCCGGTGAGCTAATGATGAACAAGGTAGATGCGTCCTGCTCTCTAGTGAAGGGAACCACCTTAGGACAACCAGAGAAGGCCACCGGGCAGGAGGACCCAAAAGCTGAGCATGGATCAGACATGCAAGAGCTGGGGGAAGAGTGTTTCAGGCAGGGAACAGGCATAAATGCCTAAAGGACAGAAATGGCTTGGACTGTTCCACAAACAGTTCCAGAAGAAGGAAGCTGTAAGCAGAACAGAGTAATGTCAGGCTGGAGAGGATGGGGCAAGATTACATGGGCCCTTAGAGGCCACGGTAAGAATTTACTTATTCTAAGAACAGAACACTACTGGAAGGTTTTAAGCACAATAATCACATCATCTGCTCCATATTTTCAAGTGCTTTTTAAAAAACATTTGTTTACTTATTTTTGGCTGCACTGGGTCTTCGCTGCTGTGCATGGACTCTCTCCACTTGCTCACAGCAGGGGCTGCTCTCCAGCTTCAGTGGCACGGGCTCTAGAACTCACTCAGGTTCAGTAGATGTGAGGTACAGGCTAGCTGCCCTACTGCATATGGAATCTCCCTGGACCAGGGATCGACCCATGTGCATTGCAAGACGGATTCTTAACCACTAGACCGCCACGGAAGCCCTTCTCCATGTTTTTAAAAGACCATCTGGACTCTGATGAGAGCTGAAGTAGGGAGGTCAGCCAGAAGGAACTGTCTACTGTGGTTATCCAGGCAGGAGATAACCGCTTAGATCAGAGATCTGTACACGTTTCCTTAAAGGGACAAACAATAAACATTTTAGGTTTATGGGTCGTATGGAGATCTCTGTGGCAACATGAGATCTCAACATCTTTCTAACATGAAAACAGCCCTACACAGTGGGCAAATAAATGGACATGGTTGTCCCAGTAAAGCCAAAAGCTACCTCCTGGATAAATTAAATCATAAATGAAGAGCTACTAATAAAAGCCTAATGCTCAGGAAAAAGGTGTTGAGATACAAATTCAGGTGTCATCAGGATGAAGTGGGGCATTACAAGTCACAGGACAGTTAACAAACTGTGGAGGAAATGATGAAGTTAGAAAATCATCATTTGTCAGCAATAACAATTGTCTCAAGCAAGACTCATCAGTGGATGCTAAACCTAATTGAAGAAGTCTGATCAACATTACAAACACCAAAAGCTGCACAATAATATGCATGTACTTAATAATATGCAGTCAACTGTATACTTAGAAATGGTTGACAGAGGATGTACTGTACGTGTGTTTTTCTAAAAGTAAAAAGAAAAGCTATAATCATCAGTAACTCAGCTCACTGGTGCCACGTTCTCCTGATACAACGTACTGAGCAGCAAACATCTGCAGTATCTCTGCCTGAGACAAACGGATGCCTCTGGATTTGGCTGAGGAAACATCAAAAAAGTCCCAATTGAGGGGCATGCCACAAACTAGCCTCCGCTACAAAATACTGTCAAGGTACTCAAATCAAAGACAGACTGAGAAATTGTTCTGGAATGTAAAAGAGCAAAGAGATAAGACAGCTTAAATGCAGCGTGTGAGCCCAGACTGAATCTGGATAGGGAGAAGTTGTTGTTTCTCTTTTACTCTAAGTAGCAACACTTATATACATTAGGTCTATTAAATGAGGTAGCAGTACTGGAGCAACATCCATCTCCTAATTTGGATTACTGTTCTGTGTAAGAGAAGGTACTTGTTTTTAGGAAAATGCACACTGAAGTAGTTAGGAATAAAGAAACGTCATGTTTGGAACTTACTCGAAAATGGTTTGGTGGGGGGGGAATTATACACACGCATGTAATGAGAGAAAGGATGACAAGGCAAAGTATAATGCCAACATTCAGGAAACCGGAGGGCAGGTACCAGGAATTCTCTGAGTTATTTTGGCAACATTTATAAAGTCTGAGATTATTTCAAAATAAGAATTTAATAATAAAAAGTAAATAAAACCATGGAATATACGAGACTAACAGTGAAGCCAGGTGAGACGAAAAAGAGTCAGGATGCAGAGGAGCCCAGAGGGAGGCAGGAGGAAAGGCACAGAACGAAGATCTGAAAGCCGGGGGCGAGCGTCCAGGGGATGGGGGAGCGAGTGACCTGGTCAAATTCCGCCAAAGGCGGAGTGAAGACAAAACAAGATCCACAAGGTATGAGATCCCGGCAGTGCGACCCGACCTCAAGTCCGAGGAGGGGTGAGGATAGCAGACCGGCTAGGGTGGGTAAAGAGAAAACTAGCGGGGAAGAGGTGGGAATGGCAAGAGCAAACACCTCATTCAAGGTGCTTTCCTCCGAGTGGGAGCGTCACAGGCCAGAAGTGACGCTGGGGATCTGGAATCAAGTGAGGGGGATGGGTCTCCTTTGGTTAGAGCTATTCTGAGATAGAGATATTCCCACAGGCGTGATTCATCTTCACGTGCCACCTATTCCTTTGGTGGTTGGGTGAAATCTACAGGCCCTTCCTCAAAATGATGTTTTCAAAAGCATAAAATACACAAGATTATAAAGAAAAGTAATTGTATTGAAATAGTTACCAAGAACTTTTTTGTATATCTATGATATGGTAATATTAGATACCAGCTTCCTGGTCAACACATTAAATTAAGAAGACCTAATGGCAGGGACTTCCCCACTGGTTCTAAGACTCTGCGCTCCCAACGCAGGGGACCCGGGTTCAACCCTTAGTCAGGAAACTAGATCTGGCGCGCCCTAACTGAGAGCTCACATGCTGCAACAAGACCTGGTGCAGCCGAGTAAGTAAACTAAACACATAATTATTTTTTTAAAAGACCTAATGGCAGATGAAATAACTACGAAAACTTCAAAGTACTGATGAAGGCAAACAATAGTCAAGAAATCTGCCACAACGAAAATGCCTCTTGAAGATACCTAGCATTTCACTTGAGGACAAACTTCCTGCTACTGCTAAGGCGGCTGGGTTGTTGCCTACATTCCTAACAGGAGAAATGAACAAATTCAGTTCAAGGTTAGACAAAATATAGATGTCAACTCCTCACTGCCTTCCCCAGATTCACAGACTCCGGAACTCACTCTATGGCAGGAAAGCGGCTCATGGACTAGATTAAGGTGCTCTGGCAACCCACTCCAGTACTCTTGCCTGGAAAATCCCATGGACAGAAGAGCCTGGTAGGCTGCCAGCTATGGGGTCGCACAGAGTAGCACACAACTGAGTGACTTCACTTTCACTTTTCACTTTCACACATTGGAGAAGGAAATGGCAACCCACTCCAGTGTTCTTGCCTGGAGAATCCCAGGGACGGGGGAGCCTGGTGGGCTGCCATCTATGGGGTCGCACAGAGTCAGACATGACTGAAGCAACTTAGCAGCAGCACTAAAAGAATGTTTACAAAGGTTGATGGGATGATCAGCAGAGAAGGGAAAACATCCAGCAGATAGAAGGGGAAACTGGAAGAGCCAGTGCCTGACACAGAGGGAGAGACTAGCCTTCTAAGGAACACCTGTGAAAAGGCCGGGCCCAGGCTCGGCGGGGAGACCTGTGGGTCTGGTGGTAAAAACACAAACTGGCTCTTGCCTGCTGGCTTCTATTTTCATTGAGGCATGACCAGCAGCTGAGAGGGAGGCCTGGAGAAAGATGGTAAAAATACTGATATCGTGGAAAGTCGGAAAGGGAATTTCTAAGTCAGAAAAGTAGAATTTCTGAGCATTTTGGAGTCCTTACTTGATGCCTGTGCTCCCATTTTACTGCAATACTCAGATGCTCAGGAAGAGAGAAAGTGAATGATCAGAACCAGCGAAGGCTGGGACTTAGCTAGACGAGTTCAATATGCAGAGAGGAGCAAGGGGAAGAAGAAGGGATAATAACGGACCAATGGACAAGGAGAGAAGTCTAGACCAGAGAGCAGAAGGTAACTGACAGTGAGAAAGCAATGGAGATCAACCAATTGCTGAAATGAGGTAGCCAAGTGGATGTGAAGGATGAGAGGAGGCACTGTCAAGGAGAAATGATGGAGATGGGCACAGTTCCTGCTGATAAGACCCATGAAGCCACTAAGGAAGTGGACAGCTAAGGGGAGGCAGAAGCGAGGACTGCTGACCACCTGGGAGTAGACACGACAGAGCTTTTGCAGGTGCTCCGTGTGGATGCTGGAGCCACCTGCAAGGAGGAGAGAGGTAGGAATAGAGAGAAAGATGAGCCAAAGTCTAGGCTTCTGGTGAAGGCCATGCCTAGGATGTCAGCAGAAGGGGGACGGCAGAGCTAGTTACACGGCCCTGGAAAGAGCTGCGCCTCCTGAGAAGAACTCAGATGGACTGAAGGTGGCAGGCCTCCCGCCCGGCTACACAGAACTGAAACCATCTGTGCTTGGGAGAGTGGTGACCACAGTCACCTGGTTCCACTTCAGACAAGGAAGTCAGAGGTACTTCCAAGGAGACTGCCAGGAGGAAAGGTTCTGGCATGTGCAAACCCTAGAGTGGAAAGATTTAATAAGGAAGAGAAGTGAAGGTCTGGGTCAGATTTAAAGCGCAGGGATAACAGTCTCAGTAATAACAGATGGCCTGGGAGCCCTGATGCAGTTGTGACTAAAATACTCCAAGGTCTGACTACAAAACTAGAAAATGAAGCATCCTTCTATTTAGCTGTTTCTCTCCTTCTATGAAAATAAAACCATCAGGCTGGAAATTACACATTCACAGGAATCTGGTTAAAGTAGTTCCTTCAAACATTTCTGCAATAAGACTTCCCAGATGGTCCAGTGGTTAAGAATGCTTCCAACCCAGGGGGCACGAGTTCGATCCCTGGTCAGGGAACTAAGATCCCACATGCCACACAGTGCACCAAAAAAAAAAAAAAATTGCACACATTCCATCACAGTGCTCTAACTACATGTGGAATCTGTATTTTATAGTGGCTTTCAGAGTCAAGCATGAGCTACAGAAATAAAATTACTTTGTTATACCCAAATTGTGTTACCCAGTGGGTTTACCCACTAGGTTAAGCAGTTTGGATTCAAAAATTTTTTTAGCATTTCCAAAAATCAAAATCATCAGTAGATATGAAGATGCAGCACCACTGAAGCAATTAACAAACAACATGACATGGTCCTAAAGACCCTACAAGGAGATCATGCTGAGGGACAGAGATTGTAGTTGAAGTCTACGTTCTAGAACCTTTGCAGAGAAATATCTCCTTCCCTACTTCACTCGGTAACACATCCACCATGGGAAAGAACACAGTTTACAAGAATAATTAAGTAAAAAGTAGCTACTGACCTTAGAGCAGCAGGCACTTAATACTGCTGGGAACAACAGAGGCTTTCCCAAGCACTTTCCGGTAAATAAATGAATGGAGGGAAAAAAGCCACTCTGACGTGCTTGAACGTCCAATGTTCATTAATTACTGGACATCCAGTGTTCATTAATTAAATATTTAACAATCACCTCTCTAAGGGATCGTGCCCTATGCTGGGGATAAGGACTAGGACTTGGTCTCCCCACCCCGCCAGACTGCTGGTCAGCACATCATACCAGCAAGCTAGCCGTCAGAACTGAATTTTTTCCTCCAAAGACCACCACAGTATTACTGAAACATGGCTGTTTTTGAAAATGCAACATTCCACTTGTCTCAGTGGAAGACAACAGGGACACACACCCCACAGGGAGTCTGCCAGGTGACTGAGTCACACCAGTGACAGCACAAGCTCCACTCAGTGAATCTGGGGAGTCAAGACGCCTCATTAGAGCTAAATGAGGCAGCAGCTCCTCTTCTGTGCTATTCATGCTTGACCAGGCCTTCAATAGTGGGGCACAATAAAAACTTTAATGGCTGCATAGGCTGGGATGGAAATCCGAGACCCTGTGTCAGACAGTATGCACAGAAAGATAATTCTCAACCGAATCCAGATTTACAAGCTCTGAAGAGAGGTCACATGTAATCTTACCGTTGCGAAAAACTTTATTAAAATCAAATCCTTGGCTTGCTAGAAAGTCAATGCTTGAGCTCTGAAACAAGAGTAAATAGAACATGCATTTCAGTGATGTTCATGGCAGGTGTGTGAACAGAAGCAGAGAAAGAACTCTGGGGAGTAAACGAAGCAACCAGGCAAGGGAGCAGCATGCCACGGGTCAGAGAACAAGGGGTTTCTACTCCACGGCTACTGAACTGTTCATTCATTCACTTCAGCTATCTGGGCTTCTCCCTTACAGTTTATAAGAGAAATATCCTTTGTTACCCAACATTGGACAGAAATGTACAGGGAGAATTAAATTATTTTAACACATACCAAAAAAAAAAAGAAAATTTTACTTGGTGAACATATATTCTCCCAATAGACAGGAAACTCCTGAATAAAAATTAAATGTATTTCTATTATCTCACCCCAGGTTCAAGCTTAAGGGAACAAATGTGCAAATTATAAGGTATCAATATTCACTTCAACTGAGATTCTGGAAGCCCAAAATCTGAACTGGATGTTCTTTACATTCAACAACATAATACAGAAAAATTCCCAGTAAAGAGACTTATTAAACACATATTTCAAAGTCAAAATATACAAGTAAACGTACCAAAATATCAACTAAGTAATAACACACAAGAATGGGAAAATTTTCACAAAGTCCTTACTCAACTGACTGAAGAGTGGGAAACATCACTGAGCTTCGCTAATTTTATTCTCGTCTTAATTCAATGAAACTATGAGCCATGCTGTGCAGGGCCACCCAAGATGCAAGGGTCATGGTGGAGAGTTCTGACAAAATGTGGTCCACTGGAGAAGGGAATGGCAAAATTTCCACTACAGTTTCTTGCCTTGAGAAACCCATGAACAGTATGAAAAGGGAAAAAGATATATGACACTGAAAAATGAAATTCCCAGGTCAGTGGTTGCCCAATATGCTATGGGAGATCAGTGGAGAAATAACTCCAGAAAGAATGAAGAGACTGAGACAAAGAGAAAACAATGCCCAGGTGCAGATGTGACTGGTGATGGAAGCAAAGTCTGACACTGTAAAGAGCAATACTGTATAGGAATCTGGACTGTTAGGTCCATGAATTAAGGTAAATTAGAAGTGGTCAAACAGGAGATGGCAAGAGGGAACATCGATATTTTAGTAGTCAGTGAACTAAAACAGACTGGAATTGGTGAATTTAATTCAGATGATGATTGTACCTACTACTGTGGGCAAGAATCCCTTAGAAGAAATGGAGTAGCCCTCACAGTCAACAAGAGTCTGAAATGCAGTACTTGGATGCAATCTCTAAAATGAGAGAATGATCTCTGTTCATTTCCAAAGAAAACCATCCAATATCACAGTAATCCAATCTATACCCCAACCAGTAATGCTTAAGAAGCTGAAGTTGAATGGTTCTACGAAGACCTACAAGACATTCTAGAACTAACACCCAAAAAAGATGTCCTTTTCATGATAGGGGACTGGAATGCAAAAGTAGGAAGTCAAGAAATACCTGGAGTAACAGGCAAATTTGGCCTTGGAGTACAAAATGAAGCAGGGCAAAGGCTAATAAGAGTTTTGCCAAGAGAACACATTGCTCATATCAAATACCCTCTTCCAACAACACAAGAGAAAACTACACATGGACATCACCAGATGGTCAATACCAAAATCACACTGATTATATTCTTTGCAGCTAAAGATGGAGAGGCTCTGTAACAGTCACCGAAAACAAGACCAGGAACCGACTGTGGCTCAAATCATGAATTTCTTATTGCCAAATTCAGACTTAAATTGAAGAAAGTAGGGAAAACCACTAGACCATTCATGTATGACCTAAATCAAATCCCTTGCAATTATACACTAGAAGTGACAAACAGATTCAAGGGATTAGATCTGATAGAGAGCCTGAAGAACTATGGACAGAGGTTTGTAACATGTACAGGAGGCAGTGGTCAAGACCATCCCCAAGAAAATGAAATGCAAAAAGGCAAAATAGTTGTCTGAGGAGATCTTACAGATAGCTGAGAAAAGAAGAGACGCTAAAGGCAAAGGAGAAACGGAAAGATATACCCATTTGAAGGCAGAGTTCCAAAGAATATCAAGGAGAGATAAGAAAGCCTTCCTCAGTGATCAATGCAAAGAAATAGAGGAAAACAATAGAGTAGGAATAGAGATCTCTTCAGGAAAATCAGAGATACCAAGGGAACATTCATGCAAAGATGGGCTCAATAAAGGACAGAAATGGTACGGACCTAACAGAAGCAGAAGATATTAAGAAGAGCTGGCAAGAATACCCAGAAGAACTGTACAAAAAAGATCTTCATGACCAAGACAATCACAATGGTGTGGTCACTCACCTAGTGCCAGACATCCTGGAATGTGAAGTCAAGTGGTCCTCAGGAAGTATCACTACGAACAAAGCTAGTGGAGGTGATAGAATTCCAGCTGAGCTATTTTCAAATCCTAAAAGAGGATTCTGTGAAAGTGCCGCAGTCAATATGCCAGCAAATCTGGAAAACTCAGCAGTGGCCACAGGACTGGAAAAGGTCGGTTTTCATTCCAATCCCAAAGAAAGACCAAAGAATATTCAAACTATCGCACAATTGCACTCATCTCACACGCTAGTAAAGTAATGCTCAAAATTCTCCAAGCCAGGCTTCAACAGTATGTGAACGATGAACTTCCAGATGTTCAAGCTGGACTTAGAAAAGGCATAGGAATCAGAGATCAAATAGCCAACATCTGTTGGATCATCAAAAAAGCAAGAGAATTCCAGAAAAACATCTATTTCTGTGTTATTGATTAGGCCAAAGCCTTTGCCTGTGTTCAGTTCAGTTGCTCAGCCGTATCCGACTCTTTGCAGCCCCATGGACAGTAGGACACCAGGCCGCCCTGTCCATCGCCAACTCCCAAAGTTTACTCAAACTCATGTCCATTGAGTCAGTGATGCCATCCAACCATCTCGTCTCCTTCTCCTCTTGCCTTCTATCTTTCCCAGCATCAGGGTCTTTTCCAATGAGTCAGTCCTTTGCATCAGGTGGCTAAAGTATTAGACTTTCAGCTTCAACATCAGCCCTTCCAATGAATATTCAGGACTGATTTCCTTTCGGATGGACTGGTTGGATCTCCCTGCTGTCCAAGGGGCTCTCAAGAGTCTTCTCCAACACTACAGTTCTAAAGCATCAATTCTTCAGCACTCAGCTTTCTTTATAGACCAACTCTCACAAACATACATGACTATTGGAAAAACCATAGCTTTGACCAGACGGACCTTTGTTGGCAAAGTAGTGTCTCTGCTTTTTAATATGCTAAAGTAAACAGAAAAGCCTCCTGATGAAAGTGAGAGGAAAGTGAAAAAGATGGCTTAAAACTCAACATTCAAAAAACGAAGATCATGGCATCCAGTCCCACGATTTTGGGCTTCAAAATCACTGCAGATGGTGACTGCAGCCATGAAATTAAAAGACACTTGCTCCTTAGAAGAAAAGCTATGACTAATCTAGACAGTATATTAAAAGGCAGAGACGTTACTTTGCCAACAAAGGTCCATCCAGTCAAAACTATGGTTTTTCCAGTAATCAGGTATGGATGTAAGAGTTGGACTATAAAGAAAGCTGAGTGCCAAAGAATTGATGCTTTTGAACTGTGGTGCTGGAGAAGACTCTTGAGAGTCCCTTGGACAGCAAGTCCAAGGGAGATTTAACCAGTCCATCCGAAAGGAAATCAGTCCTAAATATTCATTGGAGGGACTGATGCTGAAGCTGAAACTCCTATACTTTGGCCACCTGATACAAAGAATTGATTCATTGGAAAAGACCCTGATACTGGGAAAGATTGAAGGCAGGGAGAGAAGGGGACAACAGAGGATGAGATGGTTGGATGGCATCACGACTCGATGAACGTGAGCTTGAGCAAGCTCTGAGTTGGTGATGGACAGAGAAGCCTGGCGTGCTGCAGTCAATGGGGTCTCAAAGAGTCGGACTTAACTGAGCAACTGAAGTAACTAAATTCAGAACAGTTAAATCTGACCCCTTATAGAGCGGCCCTTCCTGAGCCGTACTTGATGTTACACCATCAGTCTAGACTGAGGATGCTCTCCCAGTTCCAGTAAGCTCATTACCATGTTCACTTTAAAAATGCTGCTAAAGACAACGTCTTCTACATTAATGACTTCTTTATGGTAACAGAGGGCTTCCCTGGTGGCTCAGATGATAAAGAATCTGCCTGCAATGAAGGAGACCTGGGTTCAATCCCTGGGTCGGGAAGATGCCCTGGAAAAGGGAATGGCAAGCCACTCCAGTATTCTTGCCTGGAGAATTCCATGGACAGAGGAGTCTGGCAGGCTACAGTCCATGGGGTCACAAAGAGTCAGACATGACTGAGCAACTAATACCATAATAACAGAAAGGGAAATGTCTTGGGGGTCTCTAACCTGAGGAAAGCTGAACTGGTCCTGAGTCCTGGTCCATTTTGATCCTTTGGGCCACAGAACTGATGTTGTGTTTCCCCCTTGTCTTGGCTGGTAGGAAGCTGAGAGACAAGCTTCTGAGGTAAGCCAAAGGTAAGACTTTCTGTGGCATGAATTCTGTGTTCTAATCATAACACAGTAATCACACCCTCATTTTTCTTTTCTTCCAATTTTTCACTTACTTATTTTTAATCTTAGGTTAAAAGGTTTTATATATTGTATATACTTTTATGTACTTTATGTATCTTTATTACCGGACACAAGTTCTTTTAAAATATGAGCAACCTAATCAAATATACATGGGTATGTGTGCGCGTGCACACACACACACACACACACACACACACAGATACAGGCACATCATTTTCTATCATGCCCAGGTTTTCTGTGGTGTGAAATAAGCAACCATTTCCCCTAAATCTTCCGTTTTGATCCCATTCTGAAATAAGACCCAGTGCCTTCCGACTTGGGCCACAAGCCCCACTACCTTCCATGCCTGAGTATTCTTACAACTCTGCTCCCCTAATACCCATCACTGACAGAGACACCAAAAGATGGATTATGAAAAGGCCTTTTTACCCCTCCTGTCACTAGACTCCAAAATATTCTAACTTTCTTCTTTAAAAATCAGAGTCAGAGATCATGTATCCCCTTTTTGAAGCTATTTATTTTCTACTCAAATAATACTTTTTAGACTGCACCAAAAAATGTACTCTATGCCACTGAACTTAAAGCCTCTTAAAATGGTAAATTTTAGGCAATGGATTTCTTTTTTTACCACGATAAAGAAAAAAACACTTCGAACCAACAAACTTTATTTGTAATATACTGAATGCTATCTTTGGTTTGTCCTAAATGTACCATTTTCAGGATTCAAAAGATAAGCATAGATATTAGAGAGGACAATTTGAGGCATCTATCAAAATTTTAAATCTGTAAGTTCTATGACTCATCAATTCCCCTCCAAGGAAAGATATTCGATAAAAACATTCCTGGAGTTTGACCTGAAACTTCGTCTGTGACAACCAGAGGTGGGATAGGGGGCGGGGGGGCGGAAAGAGGAGGGAGGTTCAAGAGGGAGGGGATATGTGTGCACTTTGTAAAGCATCTATCGTCCGATTAAAAATAAATTTTAAAATCAGTTTAAAAACATATGTTGACTCAGCCAAAAAAAAAAAAATTCCTATATACAACCAAGACACATGCACGTGGACACTGACTATAGCATTATTTAAAACAAGGAGCCACTGGAAAACTTTCCAAATCCAATTAGATAAATTATAATACATCTGCACTATGAAACATGAAGACACTGTGTTAAACGGAAAATGCAAGTTATATAAAGTATGAATGTTATGATTCTGCGTATATTAAAGGAAAAAACTAAAACTGTGTTTGTGTATGCGTATGTATGTAGACACAGGAGTATATGTATACATGGCACAAAAGGAGTGAAATGGGAAGAAGTGGCATGGGAGAAGAGGCGATTTAAAAGAAGAAACACTGTTTACTCTACAGGCAGCAGCAGTGTCTTGACTTTTCACTACCATGTACAATATTTTCCTCAATGAACTCGACTACAGATGTTCAGCCAGAAAAAAGAAGAACAGAAGAAAAAGGAAGTGAAGACAATGCAGATGCCTTGCAATTCACCTGGATGGGCACGTGCTCCACGAGTGCGCATGGCTCTCAGGGGGTCCACTCCTCCACAACCTGCCTAGTGTGCATGGATCACTTTGTGTACAGATAATTAGTTTTCAGATAGCGCAGTAAGCTGTTTTGTCCCCCAAATCTCCCTGCTTTAAGGATAATAAAAGCTTTTCATGATTGATTTTTAACTAGACACAATCTTCACCCTACTCGCTGACTCTAGAAGCTAAGTTCCTTTTAAGATGTGACTCTGCTGTAGGCATAGAATTTTAAACAAGACAAAAATCCACCTTAGATGGAGGACCAGAAAAAAAATTCAAAGATACTATCATTTACCTTATCCATACAATTGCCAAGTTTACTTACTGAGTCTCAACCTCTTCTCTGCTTTTGTTTTTCCAGAATAGAGAATTGCACCATTTGAGCCCATTAATCTCTGGCCTGTCTTCAAGGCTATGATGTTTTTCTTTTTTAAGGAGTGGCGGGCTATTAGCACTGCATGAAGTATTCCAGGTGTAGTCACAGAATGGTTTTGTATGATGGGTAGGGTTCTTCTGATCTGTCTCCAGCTGATTTCCTAGAATAACTGAGTTTGTGTTGGTCTTTTAGAACATACTGTCATCTCTAAGATGTCTCAAGGCCACTGTGTGCATTTGATTAGTCCCTGGCTAAAACCATGGAATCCACTTTAAGGAACTGTCTTTTCCTGCTACCACTGGAAAACTACATCCATACAAATGTCCAAACTGAACCTATCTTTCTCAGAGAAAATCTACAAATACTGCTTAATGAAGTATGCTATACTCAAGTGACTGGTAAACAGTTGTTAAATGAGGATGAGATGGTTGGATGGCATCACCAACTCAACGGACATGAGTTTCCGTAAACTCCGGAAGTTGGTGATGGTCAAGGAGGCCTCGCATGCTGCAGTCCATGGGGTCGCAAAGAGTCAGACATGACTGAAAGACTGAACCGAACTTACTGAAAGGTAAAGAAATATCAACTACGGTTTATCTGCTAATTCAAGAAAAATGCTGGTTACAAGAGTAAAATTACCTTCTCTCCAGTTCCTGACGTACAATGAATGCGGTTTCATTTCTTTACATCCTGCCTTATTACAGAGAGAATCTGACATGACTCAGTCACTCAGCCAGGCTTTCTTAACTGCATTACTACTTAGATGCAGGAAAAGGGACAGATGGGAAGACTCAAAGGAATTAATGTTACTTCGGGGAGAGAAGCTCAGACATAAGATTATAAGGAAAAGAAGACCAAAACTCAGGCTTCATCACATATCCATATGATAGACACTAATTCACCTTCTCCTTATCAGTGGAGATCAATAATCTCCTTATCCATTAATCAGATTATTAAGACAGCAGAAAGGGGAAGCTGACATTCACTGAATGTCTACCAGATCAGCTACAACTCTGAACTGGCTGTTCTAAAGGGGACCCTCCCTGTATCTTTACCTTGGCTCAACAGTCAGCCCTCTCCTCCTCAGTAGGTAACAGTGGTCTTTTTCTACCCTCTCTTTCCTAACTGGTAAGCTTGGGAAAAGAAACTGAGCCCCTGAAAAGAAACATATAACTTAGCCCCTTCTGGGTTCCCTGGTGGCTCAGACAGTAAAGAATCTGCCTGCAATGCAGGAGACCTGGGATTGATCCCTGGGTCAGGAAGATCCCCTGGAGGAGGGCACAGCAACCCACTCTAGTACTCTTGTCTGAAGAATCCCATGGACTGAGGACCCTGGGGGCTACGTTCATGGGGTCGCAAAGAGTCAGACACGACTGAGTGACTTTCACTTTCACTTCTAGGTTTGCTCTCTTCAAAGAGAATACACACATGCTCTGCTCCTCCAGAAAATAAAGGTTGACCCTTGGAGAGGCACGCAGTGAGAATGGGGTGGGAAAAAGCCTGCAGGTCCTAATTTGTAGGTTCCGTTCAGGGGTAAGACAATAAAAACAATCCCCCAAAGAGCCACAGTACGAAGTCATGGTCTCAAATTCAGCTTTACTTATAATAAAGTTCATGGTCCCATTTCCCTCTGCCTTTCTCTTACATCTTATTCCTTAACTCACTCTCAGGTCAAAGGAAAGACGGGAGTATGATTTATTTTTAACCCTAAAACTGAAGGTCAGTAAGGTAAAGTGATTTGTCCAAAGTGCAAAGTTGGTTATAGAACCAAATTTTAAAGAGAATTCTGATTCCACGTTTCCACACAGATTCATCAGGGATTCATAACAGAAAAAAAAAAACTCAATTATACTACTAACCTGACAAACAAATTTGACATCTGGTGAGGATCTATTGAAGGGTTTCGGGAAAACATAGAAGTTAAAAGACTTTGTTATATACCTGGGGAAAATAAGATAAAAGGAGACTTAGGGTGCTACATTATTCCATGCCAAAAGAATTCCAACCACTTGTTAAAACAACCTACTTTGAATCTGTGTAGTCATACTTAAAAGTGCAAAGGCCAAACTGAAACAGCAAAAAGTCCATGGAATGCTGGAAAAGGGAAATAAAGTATCTGTCAAAACAGTGCTGTATAGTTGACATGAGCAACATTATTTGCAATCAGGTAGGTTTTCTGATTACTCTACTTGACTTTGGCAGAATACTTCTGATCCAAACAGATTACAGATTATCTATCAGAAGCATTATTAATTTATATACATTTCTTAACATTTTTCCCCAACTAAGCACTTATGCATCATCCAGAGCAACATAGTAAACCTATTTCCAAATGATTAAAACAACCACATCATATTTCCTGTACATCAAATTACCAATGAAAATACTAAACCTTCCCCAAAATGTTTTCCAGCAAACAATTATTTTTGCTGTTGTTTTAAACACCACTAAATGTATTTCATAGCTGGGGCTGAGAAGTTAATAAACAAGTCTGATAATTTTATTTCTCTATAATTTAACATATGCAAGACCAACATGGAAAAAAAAATAAGATTTTTCTAGCATACCCACTTACCTTTTTAAGCTTCTGATACCTTTCTTCTGGAGTGTCAAAACCATTTGTTAATGCAGTGACTGAAGGTCCATCACTGATTCCTAAGAAAAAAAAGTTTTAACCTATTAGTAAATGCTAATGGAAAAATGTCAGTCAACTATTCAATGGCTCTATAATTTTGTATTTTTATGATTTAAAACTAACTGGAAGTGCTCTTTACTTCACTTTTTCAAAATTAGCATAAATTTCGCAGGCTAACAAGCCAAACCCTGTAATAAAGAATTCAGAGATATGAATGTTTCAATTTGAGAATGGATAGTTTCAGTATCTAAAAGAGATTTCAAATAAAGAAAACCTTACAGGTATCTCACAAAAATTATTAGAATAAATGAATTCAGTAGAGTTGCAGGATACGAAGTTAATATTCAGAAATCCATTGTAAAAAAAAAAGAAATCCATTGTAAATAACTATACACTAATAACAAACTATCAAAAAGAGAAATTATAAAAACCATCCCATTGACAAGTGCATCAAAAAGAATAAAATACCTAGGAATATATTTAACCAAGGTGAAAGACCTGTCCTCTGAGAACTATAAGACACTGGTGAAAGAAATTTAAGAAAACACGAATAAACAGAAATGCTCATGACCTAGAAGAATTACTACTGTTAAAATGCCCATATTACCCAAAACAATCTATAGATTCAATGCAATCTCTATCAAAATACCTATGGCATTTTTTACAGAACTAAACAAATAATCCTAAAATTTGTATAGAACCACAAAAGACCCCCAACAACCACAGCAATCTTGAGATACCACCTCCCATCTGTCAGAATGGCTATTCTCAAAAACACAAGAAATAACAAATGTTGGCGAGGATGTGGAGAAAAGGAAACTGTCATGTACTGTTGGTGGGAATGTCAATTGGTGCAGACACTATAGAAAACAGTATAAAGCTTTCTCAAAATATTAAAAATAGAACTAACGTATGATCCAGCAACTCCACTTCTAGATATTTATCAGAAGAAAACAAAAATTATTTTTTCTTCAATAATTCTAACTGAAAAACATATATGCATCCCTAAGTCACTATAGCATTATTTACAATAGCAAAGATAGAAGCAACTTAAGTGTCCAAGGACAAATGAATGAATAAAGATCCTATATACATGTAAAGAAAATGCCACATATGTATGTACATATACACACATATATATGTATACCATGGGGCTTCCCTGATGGCTCAGATGGTAAAGAATCTGCCTGTAATGTGGGAGACCAGGGGTTGAGAAGATCCCCTGGAGAAGGGAATGGCTACCCACTCCAGTATTCTTGCTTAGAGAATTCCACGGATAGAGGAGCCTGACAGGCTACAGTCCATGGGATTGCAAAGAACTGGTGTAAAGAAATATTCAGTTCAGTTCAGTCGCTCAGTCGTGTCCGACTCTCCACGACCCCATGAATCACAGCACGCCTCTTACTCAACCATAAAAAAGAAAAAAAAAAACTTGTAATATGGATAGACCTAGAAGGTACTATACTAAGTGAGTGAAACAAGTCAGACAAAGAAAGGCAAATACTGATGATTTCACTTACTGATGAAATCTTAAAAAAAAAAAAGAAACAGAAAGAGATTATGATACAGAGAGTAAACTGATGGTTGCCAGAGTGGGGGAGGGGAGTGGGGGGGGGCCAAATAGGTGAAGGGGTTTAAGAGATACAAACTTTCACTTATAAAATAAGTAAGTCACAGCATAGAGAATATAGCCAATAATATAGCTGACAAGAACTTTGTATGATAACAGACGGTAACCAGACTTAGCGACGGAGAAGGCAATGGCAACCCACTCTACTACTCTTGCCTGGAAAACCCCATGGATGGAGGAGCCTGGTGGGCTGCAGTCCATGGGGTCGAGAAGACTCAGACACGACTGAGCAACTTCACTTTCACGCATTGGAGAAGGAAATGGCAACCCACTCCTGTGTTCTTGCCTGGAGAATCCCAGGGACAGGGGAGCCTGGTGGGCTGCCATCTATGGGGTTGCACAGAGTCGGACATGACTGAAGCGACTTAGCAGCAGACTTAGCAAGGTAACCAATCCATAATGTATAAAAATATCAAATCACTATGTTCTACACTTGCAATTGATACAGTTGATTATAATTCAATAATTATAATTATATACAATTATATATATAATTAAGCAATTATAATCCAGTAATGGATTATGCCCAGTAAAAACAAAGATTATGCCCAGCATGGATTCCTTTAGAAAGAGCTGAAGTCTTTGAAACATGTACAACTTGTAGCAAAAACGGCTATCTTTACCAAAAATTGGATATCTTTGATCCAAAAAAAAAAAAGAACCTTGCAATTATAACTGTTACTTATACTAATCTAAGTACTAGATACATGTGTACACCCATGCCAAGGCAGGCAATGAACATTTTCATTAACGCCTAAAGGAATACCCTCATTTATCTGCAGAAGACCAACCCTAAAGTCGGTCACAAAGCACAAATATTGTACGAGTCCTCTTAGAGGAAATGTCTAAACTAGTCAAATTCATAAAGACAGAAACAATGATTGCTAGAGGCAGAGGGGAGGGAGGAGCTGGGAATTACTGTTCGACTGTAGAGTTTCAGTTCTGGAAGATGAAAAAGTCCTGTGGAGATGGACGGTGGGGATGGTGGCACTCCAGTGTGAATGTCCTACATGTCATTTAACTTTTAAAACCACTTAAAAATGGTTAAAAGGATACATTTTATGCTATGTGTATTTCACCACACACCAAAATCGGCCTGACCCTAACTCTTAAGCTGTTGTCCAGCTGTTTTTCAGCAGCATCAAAACCGTAGTGTCTTATCTGCAACCCTCAGAGTTCCAACCACCACAAACCCAATCAGGAAATACACCGCACCTCTTCCGTGCTTTTGAAACGTTTAAGAGGAAACGTGGAGACTCAAGCAACCTGACCCAGAAAACTCAAACAGGGAGGAGCGACCAGCAGGTATAAACCCAGGCCAGAGGTCAGGGGGTACGGGGATGGGGGGTGGGGATGGCGGGCAGGAGGCTCGGCTATGCACTGCGGGGTGCCAGCCTCGAGCTAGGAAGCGAGGGATACCTGAAAACTCCCCATCGATGGCGAAGAAGTCGGCCTCCTCTATGGCCTGGTACACTTTGTGAAGATTACTCTTAAAATCTGCGGAGAAACCGAGAAGAGGCTCAGAACCGGTGGCCTGGCTTCCTGCCCACGAGTTACTAGGGGAATAGGGAAGGAGGGAGGGGGAGCTTCCAAGGATCCTGAGATGAGAGGACAAGTCCCTAAGGGGTGCACAGACCGGAGGGATATAAGCCCCGAGGAGTGCATGGGCCAGAGAGGAACAAGGCCCCAAAAGGCGCAAAAGGGGAGCAAACCCCTGAGGGGGCTGCCTCTGCCCCAGGCCGGGTCAAGTAGACCTGCCGCGGTGCGGGCCTAGCAGGCCGGGTGAGGAAGTGCCGCGAGGACGCGGGGAGGTGTACAGCGACACGCACTGCTTCTGATTATCTCCATTCTGCGGCGTGGCCAGGCCTCCGGCCCCGCCCGGGCCCGCCTCGACCGTTCCACTCGCGAAGCTGCGCGGCGACAGCGCTGGCAGCCGCGGCAGAGACCGCGGGGGCGACTTCCGGATACAGCGCGCGCCGGCGCGCGTCACGTGCGCCTGCGTCATGGCGGGGGCGGGGCCAAGGGTGGGTTTCGTTCCCGGGACGCAGCAGGGGCGTGGCTATCAAAGTTCTCCAAGGCGTGGTCTCACTGGAGACACCAGACTTGGGCCTTTTACTTGAGAAGTTTGAGTGATCTGTTCAGTTCAGTCCATCCAACTGATGAGGAAATATTTCCTGAGTTCCAGTTATGTGCCAGACATCCTGAAAGGAGTGGGGATACAGGGATGAATAGAAAAGACAAGATGCCCAACCCCATTGGAGCTTAACTTGAGGGAAGAGCGCAAAGTCAGGCAGGATTCAAACTTGCCACTTGGAAATCCCAAGATCGCTTTGAAAGGAAAGAGCAGAGTGCTGCAATAAGAATAATGGGAAACAGGGCTATTTGCAGAGGCGACAGGGAACGCAAAGCTGAGACCCTAGGCTGTGGCACTAGCTACTGGTAATACGATGGAGAGCAAAATAGATGAGGTCCTGCATAATGGAGTTTTATGTTGGTTATTGGTTTGCTGTTGATTCCCAGAGCCTACAACACTGCTGACACGAGCACATGCTCCATAAACATGGATCGGTCGAAAGAATTCACCTTCAGTTCAGTTTAGTCGCTCAATCGTATCCGACTCTTCCCGACCCCATGAACCACAGCACGCCAGGCCTCCCTGTCCATCACCAACTCCTGGAGTTCACCCAAACTCATGTCCATTGAGTTGGTGGTGCCATCCAACCATCTCATCCTCTGTCGTTCCCTTCTCCTCCTGCCCTCAATCTTTCCCAGCATCAGGGTCTTTTCAAATGAGTCAGCTCTTCGCATCAGGTGGCCAAAGTATTGGAGTTTCAGCTTCAACATCAGTCCTTCCAATGAACACCCAATACTGATCTCCTTTAGGATGGACTGGTTGGATCTCCTTGCAGTCCAAGGGACTCTCAAGAGTCTTCTCCAACACCACAGTTCAAAAGCATCAATTCTTCCGCGCTCAGCTTTCTTTATAGTCCGACTCTCACATCCATACATGACTACTGGGAAAACCATAGCCTTGACTAGACAGACCTTTGTTGGCAAAGTAATGTTTCTGCTTTTTAATATGCTGTCTAGGTTGGTCATAACTTTCCTTCCAAGAAGTAAGCGTCTTTTAATTTCATGGCTGCAATCACCATCTACTACTGTGGGCAGGAATCCCTTAGAGGAAATGGAGTAGCCATCATAGTCAACAAAAGAGTCCGAAATGCAGTACTTGGATGCAATCTCAAAAACGACAGAATGATCTCTGTTTGTTTCCAAGGCAAACCATTCAATATGACGGTAATCCAAGTCTATGCCCTGACCAGTAACACTGAAGAAGCTGAAGTTGAACGGCTCTATGAAGACCTCCAAGACCTTTTAGAACTAACACCCAAAAAGATGTCCTTTTCATTATAGGGGGCTGGAATGCAAAGTAGGCAGTCAAGAAACACCTGGAGTAACAGGCAAATTTGGCCTTGGAGTACAGAATGAAGCAGGGCAAAGGCTAATAGAGTTTTGCCAAGAGAACGCACTGGCCATAGCAAACACCCTCTTCCAACAACACAAAAGAAGATTCTACACATGGACATCACCAGATGGTCAACATCAAAATCAGACTGACTATATTCGTTGCTGCCAAAGATGGAGAAGCTCTATGCAGTCAGCAAAAACAAGACCGGGAGCTGACTGTGGCTCAGATCATGAACTCCTTATTGCCAAATTCAGACTTAAATTGAAGAAAGTGGGAAAAACCACTAGACCATTCAGGTATGACCTAAATCAAATCCCTTATGATTATATAGTGGAAGTGAGAAATAGATTTAGGGGACTAGATCTGATAGTACATTGTACAGGAGACAGGAATCAAGACCATCGCCAAGAAAAAGAAATACAAAAAAGCAAAATGGCTGTCTGAGAATTCACCTTGGTCTTTCACAAAAGCCACATGAAGTTGGTTAGACAATCTGGCTTCTAAGGCTCAGTCAAGATGTTAGTGGTCAGAGAGAAAGTGTTACTCAGTCATGTCCGACTCTGCGACCCCATGAACTGTAGCCTGTCAGACTCCTCTGTCCATGGAATTCTCCAGGCAAGAATATTGGAGTGGGTTGCCTTTGCCTTCCCCAGGGGATCTTCATGACCCAGGGGTCAAACCTGGGTCTCCTGCACTGGAGGCAGATTCTTTACCATCTGTTTATTAAGTCTGGAATTATTCAATATTCCTAAGCTTCGATTTTCTCTTCCACTAAATCAGTTTTAGGATCAATGTTGATAATGTATGTGACTTGTGAAGCACTGTAGAAATAAATGTGTCAATAAGCTATGATCAGAGTTCTGACCTGCTGTCACATTTCCCTGAATTCACCCCTTAGGTTTGGGAGAAATGCTAAGTACAAACCACTTGGTTTTTTTGAAAAGAAAATAACCATTTTCCCCCAAAAGAAAATATTACTTACCCTAAAGTACAAGTAAGAGTGTGACCATACTATCCCCATCAGGTGCCACAAGTCCATTTTCCTCTCCTCATTCAAAGGAAATTTATATATAGTTAGCTATGTCCTCTATTCTTAATGTAAGCAGCAGTCTCTGTGAAAATGTGAAAACCAATACAAGCGCCAAACTTAAAATCTAAAATATCTTTTTGCCTACTGGTATCAGCTTTGAAAGTCCTAGATAGAAAGTAGTGGCCACATATGGCCACTTAAATTTTAAGTAATTTAAGTTCAATAATTATCAAAACTTACAGTAAAGCTACATTAATCAAAACAGTGTGGTACTGACATAAATAGATATAAAGACTAATGTAATAGACAGCCCACAAATACACCCTTGAATATACATTCAAATGATTTGGATGCCAAGGTCATTCAATGAGGAAGGGATACTCTTTTCACTAAATGGTATTGAGAAAATTGAATACCCTCATTCAAAAGAATGACGTTAGACCCTTACCTAGCACTGTATAAAAATTAACTCAAAGTAAATCAAACACCTAAATTCAAATACCAAAACTATAAGAGTTTTAGAAGAAAGCATAGGGCAAAATTTCATGACACTGGATTTGGCAATGATTTTTTTTTTTTGGCTATGACACCAAAAGCACAAGCAACAAAAGAAAAAAAATGAATTACATCAAAATTTAAAACTTTTGTGCTTCAAAGGACACTACCAACAAGGTGAAAAAGCAACCCATAAAATGGGAGAAAATATTTGCAAATCATATATCTGATAATGGGTTAATATATAATACAAAAAGAACTCCTTCAACCCCCAAAACACAAAAGCAAACAATCTAGTATAAAAATGGACATGCAGAGGGGGGCTTCCCCGGTGGCTCAGTTGTAAAGAATCTGCCTGCCAATGCCAGAAACATGGGTTTGATCTCTGGTCTGGAAAGATTCCACATGCCACAGGGCAACTAAGCCCAGGCACCACAACTATTGAGCCTGTGCTCTAGAGCCCAGGAGCCACAGCTACTGAAGCCTGCGCACCCTACAGCCTGTGCTGCACAACAAGGAGAAGCCCTAGCATCGAAACTAGAGAGCAGGCTCCACTCACCACAGCTAGAGAAAAGCAACAAAGATCCAGGACAGTCAAAATAAATGGATAAATAAAATTATTTTTCAAGTGGACAAAGGACTTAAATATTTCTCCAAAGAAGATATAAATGGCCAAGAAGTTCATGAAAAGATGCTGAACATCACAAATGCAAGTGAAAACCAAAATGAGGTTTCATTTCACGCCTATTAGGTGAGAAATTGGAACTTTGCCCACTGCTAGTGGGAATGTAAAATGGTACAGCCCCTATGGAAAACATTATGGCCTGTCTTTAAAAATTTAAAAATAGAATTATCAAATGTAATGCAGCAATTCCACTTCTGGGCATGCACCCAAACTAACTGAAAGTAGAGGTTTGACTAGGTATTTGTACACCCATATTCATAGCAGCGTAATTCACAATAGACAAAAAGTGGAAACAACCCAAGTATCCATCATCAGATAAACTGGATAAACAAAATGTCATGTGTGCATACAATGGAATATTATTCTACCTCTAAATGGAAGGAAGTTCTGACACATGTTACAAAGTAGATGAACCTGGAGAACACTATGGTGGGTGAAATAAGCCAGTCACAACAAGACAAACACTGTATGATTCCATTTACATGTGGTACCTAGATGATAGTTATCAGAGGCTGGGGAAGGAACTATTGAGAATTGTTGACTGAATATGAATTTCCAGTTTGGGAAGATGATAAAGTCCTAGAGATGGATGTTAGTCATGCTTGCACAATAATGTGGATACACTTAGTGCCACACTTGAAAATAGTTAAAATGGTAAATTTTGTCATGTATCTTTCACTGCAATGTTAAAAAAAACTATGCTGCTGCCTATTGCCAGACTATCCTCCAGAAAATGAGTTCATACCATCCTGGCACTCGCACAGAACATCAGTCTTTTTATTCTTTGCACATTTGATTGCTAGGGAAAAAAATGATCAGTTTTATCAATCTCCCGGCCAGTGACTTAAAGCAGATAATCAGAATGAATTCTTAACGGGTGGCTCAGACAGTGAAGAACCCGCCTGCAATGAGAGAGACATGGGTTCGATCCCTGGGTTGGGAGGATCCTCTCGCGGAGTGCATGGCAACCCACTCCAGTATTCCCACCTGGAGAGTCCCCATGGACAGAGGTGCCTGGCGGGTTACAGTCCACGGGTTCGCAGAGTCGAACACGATTGAGCGCCTCAGCACACCACAGCACAGCTTAATAAACCAAAACGCTGGGTGAGAAAAAAAAACGTGGTGATAAGAAAGATATTTTAATAATCCGATTCTTAATACTGCAAATGGAAATACAGCGATGGTCCTCTGATTTCTGCATACAATGTAACCGCCAAAAAAAAATCGTGGCGAGTACAGTACGGTCTTGTAATATTATTTTAATTTCCGGGCAAAGCTGTTTCCTGCAGTTAACAAAAGACAGACACCCCGCCGGAGCACCTTCAGGGTGTGACGCCTTGCCCTCAAGGTCTGTCCACCCAAAAGGAAGGGGCGGGGCTGGCGGTAGTACGCCTGCGCGGACCCCCAGCGGGGGCGTGGCCGCTCTAGGCCGCGGGGCGGGCGCAGGGTTCAGGGGATTGGGGAACGGCTGCGGCCTCTCCTCTATGGTCGCGGGCCGCCGGGGTACCCTCCTCCGCAGTCAGTCCAAGGTTATTTCCGGAAGTGGAGCTGCTACCTCTTCCTCTGTGTCCGCGAAGGGGCCCAGGTAGGGGTCGACGGCCAGGTTGGCCATGAGCGCGGAGGTAAGAAGCCGCTTGGCGGAGGGTAGCCAGGGTGCGGCCGGGCTCGATTTCGGGTGTGGAAGGAGGCGGTGGAGGACGGGCTCGGAGGAGGTGGGCGGGATCTCCCCTCCCAGGCCTGGGTTCTGTGCAGCCTCAGCCCTGGCTTTGAGGCGGGGACCCCCACTTGGCCAGCGTCTGCATCCTTCCCGGGAGCCCCACCTCGGCAAGCCGGTTTCTGGACCTCACCTGTGTTCCCTCCCGGGTCACAGTCCGAGCCTGTAGTTTCTGGATTTCTGCCTCCACCCTCCCCAGGGCAAGACGGAGAGGACGTGGCTGCCTCACACCTTGGAGGGAGATGACCGGGACCCCGCACCCGGGAGCGCGGGGCGCAGCCTGCGACAGCTCGTGCAGAATTGACCGGGCTCCTGATAAACAACAGGCTGGGCTTCAGATCTAACTAGGCGGGTGCGTTCTTGCCCCAGGGCTGAAAGAATGATCCCGTTTTAAAAGAGGATAAGGGACTCGCAGAAAGGAAAAGTGAAACCCAGAGTCACACTCCCAGCTCTAGTGATTCAGACTTCATGGCTCAGAAATCTGGACTTATGCAAAAGAGAGTTCTCTTTATTTGTTTATTTTTTTAAAAAAAAGCAAAAGAGAATCAGGCCGTGCCTGATAGGGTATCTTTGGCGGGGCAGAAGGCGGCCTTCCAACTTTGGTGAGGAGAAGGAGCCAGGTGTTGTCTTGCCCTCCGCAGTTCTCGTTGGGTCCTCCCCACCGAAGCCCATTGGCCAGTCCTTGCCCAGACCTTGTAGATGGTCTTGATGACACGCTCTGAAACGCCAATAGGAAGGAGTTTTACTACCTTCCTTTCCTGGAGCACGTCCCAGAGCTGACAGGCAAGAGTGCACGTGTGGGTTGGATTGGGTTTGGTTTGTTTTTGTCACGGCTGGCTTATAAACAAGCCCGCCTAGGGATATACAAACCCATATGCTCAGTGCTTCCCTGCAGATCTCTATAAACTTGATGGGAAAATTGTGCTGCTCCAGGCAGTTTGTGGTTTTTTTTGAAGTTCTGGTATTTGGCACTGGTACTACCTACCTAGTAGTGAAGTCGCTCAGTCGTGTCTGCGACACGGTGGGCTACAGTCCAGGGAAATCATAGTCTAGGAGATGAGAAAACATGCACAAATGAAAGTTGCATTAGTGCACAGAGGCAGGAAGGGTTACTTTGAGCTAGAGGAAGGTTAGTCATTAAAGATTTTCAAGTGATGGTTCATATGAGTCTTGTCTGTTGGACACTTTCGACCCAGAGATGGTGTGTATCTGTGTTACAGATAGAACAATGTAGGGAAAGAGCAGGAATTAACAGGTGGGACTAGAGTATAACCTGTGGGTAGGTGAGTAGCAGGAGGTGATCAGGATAATAGTAAAAGCTAACACTTAACTTCCCTGGTGGCTCAGGTGTTAAAGCATCTGCCTGGAATACAGGAGACCTGGGTTCGATCCCTGGGTCGGGAAGATCCCCTGGAGAAGGAAATGGCAACCCACTCCAGTATTCTTGCCTGGAGAATCCCATGAACAGAGGAGCCTGGAGTGTTGTGCGTGCATTAATTTGTTTAATCCTGTCAACAACCCTATCAGGCAGGTACTATCCATATCCCCATTTTACGGATTAAGAAACTGAGGCACAGACAGGTTAAGTAACTTGCCTGAGGTCACACAACTAATAATTGAAGTCATTGGGATTTGAATGCTGTTGGAGAATCCCAGGGATAGTGGAGCCTGGTGGGCTGCCATCTATGGGGTCGCACAGAGTCGAACACAACAGAAGCGACTTAGCAGCAGCAGCAGCATTCTCACCCCAGAGTCCGTGCTTTTAGTTAAAAAATTCTGTTGATTGCAGCTGGGCCATAAAGATTCTTAAATAAGACCATGGGTTTTATACTCTCACAGTTGGGAAGGTTTTGAGTAAGGAAGGACTGGATCAGGATTTTGCTCCAGGAGGATGATTGGAACTGTGGAGAGGGGAAGGATTGGAGAGGAGAGGAAATGAAACTGGAAATGTTATTTAAACTTGGTTTTGTTACTGTCTTGCCTCACCTTGTGTGAAACATATACTTAGGATTATAAGTGTTTATGTGTATGTAATAGCTCTCAGTTCCCAAACATCCATGTAAGTAGGATCTGTGACAACTTAGAGGGGCGGGATAGGGTGAGAAGTGGAGGGGTAGGTTTAAGAAGGAGGGAGCATATGTTATCTATGGTTGATTCATGTTGATGTATGGCAGAAATCAGCACAATATTGTAAAGCAATTATCCTTCAATTAAAAATAACATTTTTTTGTAAAGAATATTCTAAGGGGCTTCTTTAAAAGGAGCATTCCTGGGTCTGTCTGCCAGATATCTTTGAATTCACCAAACTTCTGGGGTGATTCCGACAGAGGTTCTAAGAAATTTCTGTTATAGAAATCAAAGGTTTGTGGGTTCTGTTTTCAGCTCCAAATACCTAGAACTCAGCTTTGTGCCAGTCACTCACAGGTACAATGTTCGAGTTCTCTGACTTAGCTCCTGACCTTCAAGTGCTCAGGATTTGGTTGGCGAGGCACAGGTTGCTCAACCAGCAGTGTCCAAAACCTGAAAAGGATTCATGAGTTTAGAAATGTGTGAGTTGTAATGGGATAGGTTAAAAACCAGTAGCTATGGTATGGGTTAGTGATGACCACCATTAGTTTTTGATCACTTTCTAAATTATTGGATGTCTCCGCTGTTTCATACAGGATAAGTCATTTGCATATCCTCCACAGACCCTTTGCTGTGTGCTCTTGTCTTGTACAACAGCACTGCAGAGCAATCACAGAGCCTCCGAGTGTAGGCAGCAAGTCAGTGTCCAGTTACATAGAATCATTGGGACATTGTATGTGTCCCAGGTCTTTTTTTTCCCCCCATGGATTTTCAGACAGTTGTACCCTGTTAGTTAGGTATTTCTTTGGGAGAATATACATAAGTTTGGGGTGATAGCTGTCTTGTGATAATTATTTCCTAGCAGTTGTTTTCTATCAGTTGTACCAACAGACCTAACCCGTGAGCTGGCTGGCTACCTTTGCCCTAGTGATTCCTGACCCTGTTGAGAAAGAAAATCTGTCTCTTTGGAGTTGGAAAAACAGAGTTTTATACAATAAAAGCCTGGAAGTGCTTCTCTATGTTAATGAAAGCCAGTTTCCACCACCTGCAAGAAGTATTTACCACATTCTCTATTTATTGCCACTTCTGATCTTTGCTTTGCTTACGTTTGGACTCATTTCTCTGTATCTCATAATCACTAGAAATGGGTGTCTTTGGACATTTGATAATTTCTGTAGTGTTCTGTTAGTGTCTAGAGTGGTGTCCCCAGGGGTGGACTTGGGGTGCCAGAAATGGGGTACACCCAAACACCATCACCCCTACTTCTCTTGTGAATATTTCTGCTTGTTTATCTCCTAGGTGGAAGAGCATGGTCACCCTAACAGCCTCAAGCTGCAGTTCTTGTCCCGAAATGCAGTGATGTCAGAGTCTAGTTTGAATTTCTCAGCTTCGCAGTGGTGCCTCTGTGTTGTGGCCTAGACTGATGTAGTGTTACGAGGACAGGCTTTACATGAGACCATGATTTAAAGCCTGACCTGGAATTCCCTGGCTTCCACTGCAGGAGGCATGGGTTTGATCCCTGGTCAGGGAACTAGGATCCCACATGCTTCACTGTTCAGCCAAAAAAATGAAAAAAGAAATTTGTGTTTGAAAAAACAAAATAAAAAACCTGACTCTTCCTTATCCCAGTTAGGTCTCCAGTTTCTCATCAGTAAAATGGAGATGATAGTAATAATTATCCTATTAAGATTATTATACCTCTTACATTATATAAGGGCTCAATTAATATTAGCAATTGTCATTATTGTCTGTTGTTGGGCAGTATGTAATGGGAAGAAATAACCTAACTAGAGACCAGTCTAAAGCCAAAATCTTTGTATTCTTGCAGCCTACGTCTCTGCTAAGAAATAGTTGAGATCTCATTTTTCAGGCTGGAATCCCAATACATTAGCTCTTCAAAGACTTATTCCTAAAGTGTTACAGTATGTGTTACATATCACATGTGTTACAGTCACAATCAGTGTTTTGTTGAGTGAAGAAGTAGAACCATAATTTCACTGAACTAAGCAGCTTGATAATTTCACTTTCTGAAGAATTAACAGTCATCACATAGTGAGGTCTTTAGAAGCTAAGGTATAAAAATTCTTAAACTGAAAATTAATGCATTCTTCTTCAATAAACTCAATAAAAATCATTATATTAATTTTCTTAAATGTTAGTTGAGGGACTGAAGAATGAAACTGGCTATAGCAGGGCCCCTGCATCCTCCTGGAGAGTAGGCCTCTGGATAAATCCATAGATAAGCACTTGACAAACAACTTTCCTTCCAGGGATAGAATAGCCAAATTCATTCTAGGGTCTTTAGTTACATAGAATCGTTGGGACCTTATATGTGTCCCAGCTCTTTTTATGCCCCCATGGATTTTCAGACAGTTGTACCCTGTCAGTTAGGTATTTCTTGGGGAGAACATGCATAGCTTTGGGGTGATAGGTATCTTGTGATAATTATTTTCTAGCAATTGTTTCCTATCAGTTGTGCCAATAGACCTAAGCCGTGAACATTTTAGAAAATGTCAGCTGTGCAGTTTGTTCATGTGCTTATATTCATGTCATATTTCACATATTAATGCTTTCTCAGATTTTATGCCATTTCTTGACATGGCAACTTTAGAGATGGTGCGCTACTCAGGAAGTCGTGTCTCTCCTTGGGCACTCCAGTGGTTAGAACTGTGTGCTTTCACTGCAGAGGGCACAGGTTCAGTCCCTTATTGGGGAACTAAGATCCCACACGCCATGAGACAAAGCCAAAAACATAATATAAAATTTTAAAAAACATCCATGTCTTTTGGAATAAAAGCATGTGTGGTCATTTTAATAAATAAAAGTTATGTGGTCGGTTATATGGCATGGGCAGGAAAGCCACCACCTTAGCAATTCTTCACTTGTATGGATAGACAGATGTCACCCGCTGGAACGTGATATGGAAGAAGGGACCATGAGCGCTTCCTGTGTGCTGTCCTCTTAATTCTGAGGCCAGTCTTGTCAGATCAGCAGCAGTAACCCCATTGCTTATGTATGGTGATGTGAGCCTTGGGGAGAATGAATAATTTGCCTGTAATCTCATGGCTGGTAATGAAGCCGGGAATCAGAATCTGTCTTCTGATTTTAAAACTGAGGTGTATTACTCTGTCCCTCAGAACCAGGAATAGGTAAGACCTCCAAAAAATTAAGTGTTTTAAAGGCCTCTTCTGAAATATTTGATAAAAAGGTGCTAGGTCTGTGAGGATATGATGAGAATAAAGCCAGCTTAGGATTTTTAAACTTGACCCCTGCCCTCATGCACAGCCATTCACACACAAAATCTGCTGCACCTCTGAGTCTAAAGCAGAATAGAAGGGGTAAGGTAGAAAAACGTGAGGAAGACCTGATAAGTAACCACCTTCCCAACAATAAGTAACCACCCGACAGCAGAGAAAGAAAAACTATAAGCCCATAGACTCCAGAAGCTTTCTAGCCTAAAAGGCCATTCAGCCTAGAAATGTCACACTCTCATGGTGGACTCAGAAGGCAGCACCTTACAGAACAAGTTATGAAAACACAAATATCCACTGGAATCTGGCAGCTAATGGAAGTGAGGAACCAGCTGGGTGAAGGCTGCAGCTCCCTCTGAAGCGGGCAGCTGCTCAGATACACAGCTTCAGCAGATTCTCAACACAAAGGGATCGCCCAGGGTTGCCAGATCTTCCGAATTTTCAGAAGCAGCCAGGAATCTGGATTTGTCTGTGAACTCAGATTGTTTTAAATGCTGGCATCAAATTCAATAGACAATGGGGGAGGAGGAGGAGAAAGAGAAGCGCCTCATGAAAATTGCCTGTCTGAAGACTAGATGTTGGGACTTGGTGGTCCAGTGGTTAAGACTCTGCGCTTCCAGTACAGATTCGATCCCTGGCCATCCCACATGCTATGCGGCCGGAAGAAAAAAAAAGACCAGATGGTGCCACTGTTGAAACTGCCAGGTCAAGGAGGACGGCTGCTCTTGACAGAAATGCTGGCTCACTGTGGGGAGCTCGCCTGGGTTCATTACAGTCACCTAGGAAGCTGGGGAGCAGCGGGGGTTACAGTAATAAAGCCCTTATCTCACTGGATAATCAGTGTCTCTTAGCCTTACCTGGGTCTTGGTCCACTTTGCATGCTATGCATGCTGAGTCACTGCAGTCATATCTGACTCTGCCACCCGGTGGACTGTAGCCCTCCAGATAAGAATACTGAAGTGGGTTGCCGTTTCCTTCTCCAGGGGATCTTCCTGACCCAAGGATGGAAACCATGCACTGGCAGGAGGGTTCTTTGCCTTTAGTGCTACCTGAGAAGCCCCGAGAGAGTAAATAAAAACCTAGATTTCCTTCAGGAAGACACTTGTGTAGACAAACAAAAACTTGGCCTGTGATTTCAGAGTGTGCCCTGACCCTTGAAGCACCGATACAGACGTCAGCTGAAGAGCCAACTTCAACTGGCAGAAACCGCAGCTCTTCAGAGTGACTCAGTGCAGAGGTCTTCAATTCTGTGGTGTCCAGGCCGTTGTTTTGAACTTGTCTCTGTTGGCAGTTTTGCAGGCTTTTCCAACTCGGGCATTTTCCCATTAGTTTTGAGCGAGGTAATCAACACTGGTCTTGTCATGCAATGATTGAGCATAAACCAAAGTGTCTCCGTGTTTACAGGGCACTGGGAGTGGGGCTGGAATGCTTCTCACCCCAGTCCTAACCACATTCCCCCAGACTCCACTGAGACCATGACAGAGGAAGAGCAGCAGGCTGTGGGTGTGTTCTGACATGTCCTTCCCTGTGAAGGAACTCAGCCAGCAAACCTTCTCACAGTTCCAGCCCCCTGCTGTGTGTGCTGAGTTTGTAGAGAATTGTTATAAACATCCTCAAAGAGGCCTTTGCACTGCATTGAGGGTGTGTTTATCCAAGTCAAAAGGCCACAGCTTGGAACTTGAGTATCTGAGCTAGATTTTTATCACCTAGGAGGCACTTTGCTCCTTTTGCTTTCCTATTGTTTTCTTTAATGGAAAAAACCCAAATACTTACACAAAAATAGCAGAAAAGATCAGTTGAATTCAGTTAAGTTGTGAACCCTTTCTCTGTTAACTTCCAGTTTTTCAGTTTAGAGTAAAATGAAACGAGCAGAATTCCTAAGAAGTAATCAAAGTCCATGCAGTTTCTAGTTTGTTGAAGACAATAAAAAAACAGTGGCCACCTCAGCTTTTCCAAACAGGACTTTCAAAATACACTTTTGATATCTTATTTTCTCTCATGAGAAATAACTTTCAGATCTGATAAACTAAGAATTATTGATGCATTCTAGTTTTAAAAGGTTGTGAGAAATTTATTTCCATATATGTTGCCGTTTTAAATGACTTTGAGATCCATACACTTGGCCTCGCCCTTACCTCACAACTACAGTTATATCTTCACATGTTCACTAGGCAGTTCTTGGAAATTTGTCATCACTTCAAACTCAACTTTTCCGAAATTCGACTTCCCTTCTCTTCAAGCTGGGCCCCATTAGTTTACAGGGACTCATTTAAAAAAAAAAAAAGTATTCAGTTGTGCCAGAGCTTTAGTTGCAGCATGTAGGCTCTTAGTTGGAGCACGTGGGCTCTAGTTCCCTGACCAGGAATCGAACTGGGGGCCCCTGCTTCAGGAGTGCAGAATGTTAACCACAGGACCACGAAGAAAGTCCCTGCTGTGACCCATTTCTATCAGCAGAACCATCTACTTCCCCAGTTCTAGAACCTAGACAACCTCTGCTCATTCTTCTCTCTAGTCACTAAAGCTCAGAAATGATTTTTGTAATATCTCTTGCGTAGATTGATCTCTTTCTTTGCATTTTCATGTTTGTCACCATAGTCGCAGAAGTAACAGCACCTCCCTTTTACCTTGTCCCAGCCCAACCCACCTTCCTGATGAGATTTATCATCCTCAAGCACTGGAACGGATAGCCTATGCCTTCTCCAGCAGATCTTCCCGACCCAGGAATCAAACCGGGGTCTCCTGCATCGCAGGTGGATTCTTTACCTGCTGAGCTACCAGGGAAGCTCACTCCTCAAGCACAGCTTTACCGATTTCATTTGCCTCGAAAACCTTTATGTGCCCTCATCTGCCCACCTGTCGTGAACCAGGCATGGAACACAGGACTCTGTATCAGACGTGTGTCTCCAGGTGTGTCACTCACTGCTCCCCAGGATGCACCAAGAACAGGACCCGGATCAGGCCCATCTCTTCTCACCCCTGTGCAGCCCTCACCAGAAGCCTCTGTATCCTGCCTCCAACAGTGAATGTAGATGTGCTTGTGAATGCACTTCAAGTGCCCACCAGTGCCCAGCTCCGTGGTGATGCTCAGTAGCTCATAATGGTCCAATGATTATTTCCTGGGATAACTCTGTCCACATGGTAGTTGTTTAATTAGTATTGGACAAATAAAGGAATCACTTTATCAAAATGATGGTTCCTTTCTCTGAAAACCTGTATATGTGAGCTTTCTCACGTAATTTGAAGAGACTGCCCAGAGGAAAGCAGAAAACGTTTAAATGTTTCTTAAACATACAGATAAGACTTCCCTGTCTAGTGGTTAAGAATCTGCCTGCCAATGCAGGGGACACCAGTTCGATCTTGGTTTGGGAAGAATCCACATGCCACAAGGCAGCTTGAGCCTATGAACCTCAACTCCTGAAGCTCACAATACCTGCCAAACTCAAGCCTGAGCTTGGCAACAAGAGAAGCCACCACAGGGAGAAGCCTGCACGCCACACGAGGAAGCCCTCTCTTGCCACAGCTAGGGGAAGCCCAAACACAGCAATGCAGACCCAGTGCAGCCAAAAATAAATAAAATTCAGTTAATTTTTAAAAGCATACAAATAATCAGCAAATGTGGTTTATTTTTATGATTTTCTCTATGCTTTTGCACTTATAAAATCATTTCCATTAAGAACAGCTTAGTAAATACAGAAAACCAAAACCCAAAAAATCATGATCCTACCCACCCAACAAAGCAACTACTAATGTTGTTCCGTCACTAAGTCATGTCTAATTCTTCTCAACCCCATGGACTGTAGCATGCCAGGCTTCCCTGTCCCTCACCATCTCGTGGCATTTGCCCAAGTTCATGTCCATTAAATCAGTGATGCCATCCAACCATCTCATCCTCTGTCACCCCTTCTCTGCTTGCCCTCAGTCTTTCCCAGCATCAGGGTCTTTTCCAGTGAGTCGGCTTTTTGCATCAGTTTTAGCTACAACTTCAGCATCAGTTCTTCCAAGGGGTATTCACAGTTGATTTCTTTTAGGATTGACTGGTTTGATCTCCTTGCTGTCCAAGGGACTC